>NC_045443.1:120879781-120933408 GCF_002776525.5 Piliocolobus tephrosceles
AAAAAAAAAAAAAAAAAAAGAAAGGGAAGTAACTTCTCCAACAGGGCAGGGTCTGAAGCCGAGGGTCCCGACCCCACTGAGCTGGCCCTGCAGGAGCCTCCTGAGAGGTGTCTCGGGAGCAGACCCAGGGGCAGGGGGCACTGTGCACCCTTGCTGGGTAGGCAAAAGTCTGTCTCCTTCTCTATAGCTGTGTGGCTTCAAAGCCCAGACATCAGGGACTGAAGCCTGAGCAAGCCATCCCTCTCTTGTCCCAGAGCCACTTGAACCCACCAAAGCTGGGAAAGGAGGGGTAGTGGAGACTCCAGAAAAACAGGAAAAATTTAAACACAATCACTAAGTAAAGCATCGTTAACTCCTGCTGTGCTGAGCCCACAAACAGGTAGGAGTCATGCAGAGGTGGGAGCTGCAGCTGAGGATGGGCCTGTACCCCCACCCTGCAAAGCCTTCTCCTGGCTCCCTCAACAGACTGGCCAGAAGGACCAGGACATGCTCAAAGCCCTGAATGGCCTCTCTCCACCCTCTCAGAGTGAGGGCCTGAAGGCTCCGCCCTGCTACCTCTCCGCCCTGGCAAGGCCGTGGGCAAGTTCCCGCCTTGGGGCATCTGTACTTGCCACTCTCCCTCCCCTCTGCTCAAGGGCCTCTTCCCACTAAGGCCTTCCTTGACACCCTGATGTAAAACTTGGCCCTGACTCTAACCCTGGCATTCCTCTGACCCTTTCTAATTTTCTTCAGAGCGTTGTTATCTGGTACCTGACTTAGTTTTCTTTCTTCTTTCCTTCTTATTTTAAAAATTGTGGTAAAATACATGTAACATAAAATTTATCATCTTAGCCACTTCTTTATTTTTGTTTCTTTGAGACAGAGTCTTGCCCAGGTTGGAGTGCAGTGGCACAATCTCAGCTCACTGCAACCTCTGCCTCGCGGTTCAAGCGATTCTCCTGCCTCAGCCTCCAAGTAGCTGGGATTACAGGCGCCCGCCACCTCGCCCGGCTAATTTTTATATTTTTAGTAAGACGGGGTTTCACCATGTTGGTCAGGCTGGTCTCAAACTCCTGACCTCAACTGATCCGCCTGCCTTGGCCTCCCAAAGTGCTGGGATTATAGGCATGGCCACCATGCCTGACCCATCTTAGCCACTCCCAAGTGCACAGTTCCAGGGCATTAAGCACATTCACAGTGTTGTGCAACATCCCCACCATCCTTCTCCAGAACCAGCTCACCTTCCTCAACTGAACTCTCTATGCATTCAACACTAACTCCCCATTCCCCCTTCACCAGTCTGTTCTACTGTCTGTCACTGTATATTTGACAACTCTAGGGACCTCATCATATAATCATGGTAAGTGGAATCATACAGTATTTATCCTTTTGTGTCCGGTTTCTTTCACCAAGCATGTCTTATGGGTTCATTCATGTGTTGTAGCATGTTCTTTTTAAAATATTATCTGCCCAGGCACAGCAGCATATGCTTATAGTCCCAGCTACTGGAGGCTGCGGTGGGAGGATCGTTTGACCCAGGAATTTGAGTCCAGCCCCCCTGGGCAACATAGCGAGACCCTATCTCTAAAAAAAAAAAAACACAAAAAAAGTTTTTCACTGTCTGTCTCTCCCACTAGAATGGAGTCTCTGTGAGGGCAGCGATGTTGGTTGGCTGTATCCTTGGGCTGGAAGAGTACCGGCAAGCAGCAGGCACTGAACAGAATTTCTAAATACACAAACAGATGAACCAATGGATGGATGGATGAATGAAGACCCTGTATAGGTCAGTGCCCCAAATGTCTGTGCCTGGCCTTGAGTTATGTCCCTCATCCCCACTGTAGACTAACTCCTGGTCCCACACTATAGCTTTGGAACTGAAGCTCCAGGCCTACCATCCCTGAGAGGCAGCTGTGCTCAGCGTGGCAGGATGCCCCACTTGATGGTAGGCTTCTCCCAGATGGCTAACTGCTTCAAGTCTTTCCCCCAGTTACATCCCCCAGATGTAGCATGTCTATGGGAGAATTATGACATGGGCAGATGAGAGTCCCAGCCATGGAGGTGACAAGGTGCCTTGGAGCCTCACAGGGCAGCAGCCACCAGAAAGAGACATGGAGGCCAGGAAGGTCCTGGAACACCAGAATTCGGCCAACAGAGCCTGAGGTCAGCACGTTGTGGAGGGGAAGCAGCCTGGGGGCATTCGGAAGACCTGGAGATGTGGCAGCTGGCCAGGAGTTGGGCTACAATCTTGACAATCACTAACTTCTCACCTTCTCCTCGTCCTGCCGGGATATTTATAGCCTCCCTCTCTCTGAAAACTCCTTCACCCATTTTTCTGAGCTTAACAAGCTTGGTGGACCACCCCCTCAACCTCAGTCAGGTGGACCACCCCCTCAACCTCAGCAAGCCTGCTGGGGTGACTGCACTCAGGCCAGGCTTGCTGACAGCTCCTGCTCCATGACAGGGACCCTTGAGGGCCTGCTGAGAATCACAGGGTTGGGGTGTCCCCGGAAAGATGGCATCTAAAGAAAGGGCAGCAGCTGGGCACCCAGGCATACCTCAGCCAGAGATGCTGGAGGATGGTGACCCCAGAAGGGCTCAGCTCACCCCAGGCCTCCTCCCTGCTTTAGGAAAAACAAACAGATTGGGACAGTGGAAAAACAGCTGTACCTTTAAATTATCTGGCCCACAGATACGAAAAACATTTGCATGTTGAAGCTGTTTGCATCTTCAGTTATTTTTAGGGTGAACCCAGTTGCCTCCCCTTGGAACCGGATGAAGCCCCAGAGGCACGTAGTCCTTTTTCCCAGGCGGGGGTCCTGGTCCTGTTTCCCTGGGAATGAGGCTTGAGCATGAGCTCTCTGGGACCCAGCCCCTGACCAGAACCAAGCGGTGCATTCAGGCTCCCGGGAGGAACTGGAGCACCAGGGAGCCAAGGCTGCAACTTTGAAGATTTGCCACTGCTGACATCATGGCCACCCACCTGGGGCCAGAAAGAGCCCCTCCGCTGCCCCCAGAGCATGGGTGAAGAGACGAACGCTTAGCCTACTGCCGCCTCTCATGCCAGGCCCAGCCGATGGGAATATTTTGCTGAGATATTTCTAGAGCCAGCAGCAATTAAAGCAGATTTTCTCTTCCACTCCCCTTCCCCAAAACAAGAATAAATCAGTTCTACCAATTTCCCAGCTAATGATTTCCTCTATTAAATTAAAAAGAAGAAGAAAATGTTTTCTTAAATGGATTACCAGCCCTGTGCTTTCAGAGACCATGTGACCTGTCAACTCCTTTTAAGGTCTGATACATCAAAGTCCCTGAATTAATTTTTAACAAATAAAAAAGTCATAGTCTAAGAAGCACCACCCCACATACCCCCCTTCCCCATCAAAGGTCAGCTCCGAGCTGACTCTGGGAAGCCAGCTTAATCAGGCCAAGTACGGCTCTTAAGAGAGCACCAGACCCATTCCACAGATGGGAGAGATGAGGCTGAGAGATGTCAGGTGCCCAAGCATAGAAATCAGGCCCTGAGATGAACCTAGAGCATGCACCGTGGAGTCCTACATGTGGAACTGAGTCCTTAATTTCGAGCGGCGCCTGTCTGGAGAGATGCAAACAGGTAGATCCAGGAGCTGAGGAGTAACTAAGTAGGTGTGAGCTAGCGTCATCTGCGTGACCCAGATGGAGGCTCCTGGGCAGGACCTGGGCTTCTCTTCCTCTTTTGTTCCCTGGCAACACCTGGTATAGGGTCAGCACACAGTGCTGACATCCCCTTTGCTTCAAAAAGTCCACCCCCTACAACACAGACAAACCTCAAAAACATGATGCTGAGCAAAAGAAGCCAGACACAAAAGGCCACATACTGCAAGACTCCATTCCTATGAAACATCGAGAAGACGCAAATCCATAGAGACAGAGAGTATGGCAGAGGCTACTGGGGGTGAGGAAAAGGGTTGGGAGTTGTTAGTTAATGGGTGCAGTTTCTGTTTGAGATGATAAAAAAAATTCTGGAAATGGATAGGGGTGATGGTTGCACCCATTGTAAAGGTACTTATGCCAATGAACTATACACATAAAAGTGGTTAACACAGTAAATTTTATGTTATGTATATCTTACCACAATAAAAAAAAAAAAAATACAAGGAGAAAAAAGCCCACTCTCCAGAATGCAACTTGAAGATACAGGATGGCCAACAACTCCACAGGGACGACGGTGGGACCCTCTGCAAATTGCACCCAGCCAGACTCAAGGCTTAAAGCACAGCTCAGAGGCTCACAGGGCCTGTCTTGTCATGTAGGAACACTAGGGACCTTCAGAGAAGGGCTCTTTGTGTGAGCCAGCATGACTGAGCCAGGATGCCCTGTCTCCCTGGCAGCCAGCCAGATGCCACAGGGCAAGCAGGGGCTGAGAAGTCTCCATGGACCCCTCCCTGGAAGGCACCTCCTGGTCTCTGCATTCGCTGCACCCTCTTCCTGAAATGCACTTCCCAGATATTCCGTAACTTGCTTCCTACGTTTATTTAGGTTTTCACAGGGAGGTCCTCTCTGACCATCTACAGTCGGAAAAATACAGGGTAGGTTGCTGGAGCCAGGCAAGGTAGCCGTGAGCAAGAAAAGGAAAGCCAGGGCCCCAACACTATGACATGCCAGCACCTTCATGCTCCCTGGCTCCAGAAAAGCAGCTTGCAGGGGGCCTCAGGTCCGGGCTCCATCATTTACCAGCTAGGGGGCCTTGGCCAGTTCCTTCAACCCCCTAAACCTTGGTTTTCTCTTCTACAAAATGGGGGTGAAGACAGTGTTTGTCTCTTGGACTTTTCTGAGGACTACAATGAGATGATGTATAGTAAATGTTTAGCATATGGCTGGGACATGGTCAAAGGTCGGTAAATGGTAACGATACATGGATTATAATGGAAGTACAACATTAATCCCATAAGGCTGGCCAGGATGTGTGGGTCAGCGATCCTGAAGGCAGGGGAAGGGGCCAGTAGGGCCAGATCACAACCACAACTACACATCTCAGCATGTGAATTAACTGATTGAATCATGTTGTCCCCATGTTGCATATGAGGAAACTGAAGCACAGAGAGGATACTGACTTGCCCCAGGACACACAGCCAAAAGATGGTGGAGCCCAGATTCAAATTCTAGTCATCTGGCTACAGGCCTGAGCTGGCCACCACTGTTCCATAGGGTGTCTCAGGGAAGTGTGGAAGGAGGCTCAGAGAAGAGTCTCTGGCATGCAGAGGCAGACCCACAGCCGGCTTGCACAGCTCTGACTTCCGGACACGAGTCTTTGGAGGTCCTAGGGAAAGGTTTCAGAGCAGGTCCCTCAGGGAAGCCCACAGAATGGTTGGACTGGCCTGGTTCTGCTCAAGGTTCTTCTCAGGCCCAAGACCTTGGTACACAGTTCTGCTCAGCCCAGCCACTTTGATTAGCACTCAAGGGTGCAATTAACTCCTTCAGAACCAAGGCTAGGGCACTAAAAGGAAGGAGTATCTCAATGTTCTGGCTTATGAGGCTTTCCTTAGATACCGTCAGAGAGACTGGAGACAACTAGAGACCCAAATCCTTCCAGGGACTAGAAATAGCGGGCCCTGTACACTCGCGGGAGACTCTGTGTGTCCTGCTGAAGGGTAAGCTGCTTCCAACTCCTTCTCAAAGGGAATGAATTTTCCTCAATGCAACTTTCTTTTTTTTTTTTTTTTTTTTTTTTGAGATGGTCTCACTCTGTTGCCCAGACTGCTGGAGTGCAGTGGCGCGATCTCGGCTCACCAGCAACCTCCACCTCCCAGGCTCAAGCAATTATCCTGCCTCAGCCTCCCGAGTAGCGGGGATTACAGGTGCATGCCACTACCGTCCGGCTAATTTTTTTTAGTAGAGACAGGGTTTCGCTATGCTGGCCAGGCTCCTGACCTCAAATGATCTACCAACTTTGGACTCCCAAAGTGCTGGGATTACAGGTGTGAGCCACTGCGCCTAGCCCTCAATGCAACTTTCTAAAAAATGCCTACTACAAACCTCTTAACTAATGACTCTCTTAGGCTACTGCAATACAGAATTTCTTTTTTTCTTTTTTTTTTTTTTTAGAGACAGGGTCTCGCTCTGTCACCCAGGCTGGAGCACAATGGCACAATCACAGCTCACTGGAGCCTCAAACTCCTGAATTCAGGCAATCCTCCCATCTCAGCCTCCCAAGTAGCTGGGATTACAAGTGTGCACCACCATCCCTGGGCAATTTTAAAATTTTTTGCAGAGACAGGGTCTCGCTATGTTGCCCAGGTCGGCCTCAAACTGCTAGACTCAAGCGATCCTCTGGCCTTGGCCTCCCACAGTGCTGGGCGCTACCATGCCCAGCCAGCAATACAGAATTTCTAACTAGTCTCCCACCTTTCCACTCCAGCCTCTACAAGGTGGCCCAAGTGAGCATGTTAAAATAAAAACACAAATGAGATTGTGTTACTCTCTACCTCAGAATCCTCCAAGAACTCTGTTCACACTTTGCATCAAGTCCAGCATCTTTACAATGACCTGCAAGTCCTCCAAGGTTGAGCCACTGACTCTCTCTCCATCATTTCCAATCACCTTTCCTCTCTTGTTCTGTTCCAACCACACTGCCTTCCTTGCTTGCCTCAAACTTGCCAGGACACTTCAACCTCAGGGCCTTTGCACCTGCTATTTCCTCTTTCCCAGATATTACATGACTTGCTTTCTAAATTTATTTAAGTTTCTACAAAGAGGTCCTTTCTGACTATCCAAGCTCTCGTCCCCCACCACCCCACACCTCTCTCTTCCCTCCCTTTGCTTACTTTTCTTCCTGGCATTTAGCACCACCAAAGAGTATATTTTAGGAAGGAATTTCATTTGGTTCACTGATGAATCTGTGCTTAGAATAACACCAGACACATGAGTGGTGTTCAAAACCTCTGCTGATGGCTTTAGCAGTGAGAATGATTGGTGGAAGGTAGTGACTGGATGTGGAGGGGTGTGGGGGTGGCAAGAGGGTGGTGTGGGGCTTTTGAGAATTGGTGAAAGAAGAAAAACTTTGAATAAATGAACATGAAATAAGTTAAAATGGTAATCAAAGATCTTCCCTGCTCCCCCCAAAATATCCCCAGGCCCAGAGAGTTTTATAGGTGATGCTAGCAAACTTTCGAGAAGTTCAGAAGGAAAGGTCACTCTTTGTTGGGGGAAGGGGGACAAATAAAACAAAAAACAGGCACATCTTCATGATCAAGATGCCATCTGAGTAGGCCCTAAAGTAAGATCTGAAGCCACGACAGCAACAACTTGGAATCCCCCAGGGAAGCATGTGTATGTCTCCTTTGCACTAATGTTGCCACCTCCAGAAATGCCCTTCTCCACCTTGCCTCTGGTCTGAACCCTCTGTTCTCCTTACTAAACCTGCTCTATTACTCTGGACATCCAAGCACACAGTGAGCACTGCATAAATGTTAGCTGCTGTTGGGCTTACTTGCTTACATGTCCGAGTCTCCGGCTAATTTGTATCCCCAGTGCCTGACACCATAGCAGGTATACAAAAAATGATAGAGGAAATGAACAAGGCACACAAAAAGCCTAGCAAAAGCGACATATTTACTCTAAAAAAAGCTTTCGGGCACAGCTGCTGTAGGCATGCAAACCAAGGCATCCAGGCTGCGCAGCCCTGAGCCCACCCTCAAACTCTTGGCCCCATGAAATGAGGCAATAGGGGCCCTAGGTGAGCCAGAGGGCACTGAACTTTGCCTCAAAATTAGCGCTTCCTGATATGAGCAAGGAGGTGACAGCAGCCAGAAATCACTACCCTCTCTGCACCCAATGAAGCTGATAGAAAGTTCTGGGTGACTCAAGGCTCTAAAAATGTAACATTTGTCTGGCTGTTTACTTCCCCTTTATGCAGCTCAACTTCTTAGATCCTTCTTCCTACTAGTGGGAGATGGATCCCAGCGGCGAGAAAAGAGCAAACCAAGTCCTAGAGTCTCAGGGGTCTTTAAAGCTGAGCCGAAGGAAGACAGAGATGAAAAAAGATGGAGGAAGTAGAGAACAGAATTTTTCCTCCCATACGTACACAAAAAAGGATCTCGAAAACCCCTGCTTCATCCCCAACTATCACCACTCATGCAAACAAAGTCAGAGAAACCCCTGGATTAGCTACTGCTCTAAGAACTGACTGTGTCTTTCTCTCTCACCCATCAATCCCCTACCAGCCTTCAAACTCAGATCAAAATTCCATGGAGCAGGAAAGCAGGTAAGACCTGGGTTCTGAGTGTGACAAACCACTATCCTCTGTGAAAAGGTCTTGCTGTGAGCCATCAAGACCCCGAGCATGAGTCAGAGCCAACAAATGGACATCTTTTGCAGCCAGTGGAGAGACAGTGAGCTTTGCCCATGAACAAAGATGACTCAGTGGAGCCGCAGAAAGGAAATCAACATTTATGGAGTATTCTCAGAGTTATCGACAGCTGTATAACACATTAACCCAAAACGTAGCAGTCTAAAACAAGAAAAAGTTATTATTTCATGCTGTTTCTGTGGATTAGGAAGCTGAGTGTGGCTTGGCTGAGCGTTTCAGGGTCTTCCATGGGGTCACAGTCAAGATGTTGACCAGGGCTGCAGTCATCTAAAGGTTTGGCTGAGGCTGATAGAGTCACTTCTAAGTCAACTCATGTACGTGATTGGTAAGTTAGTATATGGTTTTTGGCAAGAGGTCTGTCTCAGTTCCTCACATTTCTGGACCCTCCCGGAGAGCTTGAGTGTCCTCACAAGATGGCGACTGGGTTCCCAGAGAAAGTGATCCAAGAGAAAGGACAGCAGAAATCACATTTTCTTTTTTTAGAGACAGAGTCTCACTCTATTGCCCAGGCTGGAGTGCAGTGGCACAATCTCGGCTCACTGCAACCTCCACTTCTCAGGTTCAAGTGATTCTCCTGGCTCAGCCTCCTGAGTAGCTGGGACTACAAGCACAGGCACCAACACACCTGGCTAATTTTTTTTTTTTTTTTTTTGGTATTTTTAGTAGAGATAGTGTTTCACCATGTTGGCCAGGCTGGTCTAGAACTCCTGACCTCAAGTGATCTGCTTGGCTCAGCCTCCCAAAGTACTGGGATTACATGCGTGAGCTACCACACCTGGCCCACACTGTCTTTTATAGGGCCTTGGAATTCACACTCTGTCATTTCCAATACCCTATAAGATACACAGGGAGCCCGATTCAGTATGGGAAGGGACTGCACAGGGTATGACTACAGGGATGGGAGACTGAAGCCAGCCTGGAGGTGGCCAGCACAGCCACATTGTAGTCTTCCTAACCCTTGATCTAGACCATCTTCTTTCATCCTCAAGACAGCCCTTGAAGGCAGGCATTTTCATTTTATAGACATAGGTTCCTGCATACCTGCACTGACCTGAGCCTCTTGTCCAGCCTCCTTGGGGCAGAGAGAACGAATCGGTGGTGAGTCATGTAGTGAGAATATAGTTGAAGGAATCCAGGAGGAAGGAGGCTCAGGAGAAGTGCAGGGTTCAGCTACTCACACGGTCACCGCTTTGCTACCAGAAACAGGCCACCCGGCCACCGGAGGCATTACAGAAACAGTAAGGAGCATCTGCTCTCTCGGTTCTGCCACCTTGTCCCCTCCCGAGGTGCCTGACTTCACAGCAGGATTGCCGTACTGCAGCCAGTTCATTAGGTAGCCCCCTGTGCAAGGCGCCTAAGTGATCTGTGGCTGCAGGTGCCATCTCGTGGGATTTGCAATTTATAGTCATTCAGAGGCGGAGGACACAGGTGAAGAAGGCGTCAGTTCCACCAGCTGCCAAAGCTGCCTTGTCTCGCAGGAAAACACGACTGAGGCTTATCAATTTCCCCCATTTCATTCTCATCACCACAGACAGGGAAGAAGAACTGATTAAGTCCATAAATCTAACTTCTCCACCCAGGGCTGGATGGTTCTCAAGGACAGTTATTCCTCCTCTGTACAGGCCTGGAGTGGGGGTACTGAGTGTGGGTCGTGGAATGGAGACAGAAGTTGGTATCACCACCCCCAGGATCAAATCCATTTCCCTATGGCACAAATGCAGAGAAGTGCATTTGAGCACTACAAGGACTAGGGTCAGCTTTGCTGATATTTTGGAAGAGGCCATGCCATTATGACCCCCAGGTGAGCTCCAATGATTCACACTGGAAGGCGCCTTCCTGCTGTCACCCAGAGTATATAGGAGCCTGGCCTGAGTTTCTACACAGAAGATCTGTAGAAACACATCTTTGGGCTGCCTTGTCATGTAGAGAAGACCTTGGCCTTGGAGAATTAGAGCTGTCCTGATCCACTTCCAAGCCGTGAGACCTCCTTGCACCCTGAGTCCTCATCTCTTACCCTGCCTTGTGGGGCTGGTTCGAGGGGAAGTGGTATGATGTGCACAGAAGCCCGAGCACAGCACTCACCAGGGGGAAGACAGTCAACACTGAGCTGTATCTCCATTCTTCCTTGCCCTCTTGCTTTGCTTTGAAACCTAAGGGATCCCTGGAGTAAGGTGGCCCAGCAGAGAAATCCCCTAAAGAGCGTTCTGTACCTACACACTGGAGTGGGTACGACGGACCCCACTTGGATGCTGCAGACTGTTTCCTGCAACCCCTGGTTCTAGCCTTGGAACAAGAACCAAGGACTGGCTCTGGGGTGGCCCAGCAGAAAGCTGAGCAGGGCAGTTAATTTTAATAAAAGGACTCCAGGTCTGGCACCGTGGCTCACGCCTGTAATCCCAACACTTTGAGAGGCCCAGGCAGGTAGATGGCTTGAGGCCAAGAGTACGAGACCAGCCTAGGCAACATAGTTAAAAACCTCATCTCTATTTTTTCAAAACAAACAAAAAGGACTCCATCCTCCGGAAAGCACTGCCACACTGCAGCCTCAAACAGGACTACTAAATCGCTGTTTGAAAAGACAAAGCAAGAGTAAACAAATACTTAACTGCCCTCATCCGCATCCCTGGGCTGTGATCAGTCAGGCTAATCTAGTCTTGCTGGATTCCCAGATCTGCCCAAAAGCCTCCTCAAGGCTTTAGATCTTCTTCTCAAAGCAGGGCCTGAGGCCAGACACAGCTGGCTCCCCAGGTTTGGCCTGCAGACAGCTTCGGCCTCCTCCAGCAGAGCCACCTCTGCCTTTGCCATGCCCTCTCCTAACCCATCCCAGGTCTCCGAAAGAGCGAGGAAAAACTGCCAGAAAACTGGAAAGAAATCTTTTCCTTCCTGATCTCTGCAACTCTTCCTCCCTCTCAGTGGCTGCTCAAAGGAAGGACATCGCCTCCCGACCTCGACCTCTCCCTGCAGTCCCTGGAGCCCCTCTGGGAAGCTACAGTTTATGTCGCTTACAGTCACTGCTGTATGTCCTCTGACCCTCTTGCCAACTGAGAACTGTGTTTGAGATGTAAAAGCACGCTTTAAAAATGCACTTGTGATCCATGGATGTGTGGATTGACAAAATGTGGTCTTATATGCACAGTAGAAGATGATTCCACCATGAGAAGGAATGAAGCTCAGATGCATGCTCCTACATGAACTTGAAATCATGATGCTAAGTGGAAGAAACCAGACACAAAAGGCCACATGGTGTATCACTCCATTCATACGAAATGTCCAGGATAGGCAAATCCAGAGATAGAAAGTAGATTAGTGGTTGACAGGGGCTGGGGGTTTGGGGATAAATGAGGGATAACATCTATCTAGGAGCTCATTTTTGATGTGATGAAAGTGTTCTTTTTTAAAAACCTTTATTTATTTTTACACATTGTAAGAGAATAAAAGAAAATGTCCTAAAAGTAACTGTGGTGTTCACTGTACAACTGTGTGAACATACTAGAAACCACTGAATTGTACACTTTCAATGGGTGAATTGTATGGCATGTGAACTATATCTCAATAAAGCTGTTATTTAAAAATACACACACACACACACACGCACACGCACACACACGCACACACACACACACATACCTTGAAATAATCATCTGTAATCAACAGAGTCTGACCGCTGCAGTGGAGCGACCCTCTGCTCCTGAGCCCCTTAGTCCTGCCACTTGGCAGCCCCTCCAGAGCCAACTTCCCACTCCCCCCAACCTTAAGTACTGACTCTGGGGGCCAGCCCTGGGAAGGAGAACAAGCAAAAGATTCAGCCCCTTTCCCAAACTCTGAGGATGGAGCCAGAGGCCCCAGAAGACAGGCTGCTGCAGCCCAGGAGAGACTGCTCTTCCAGGGCTTTAATACCTCCAACCCTGAGACCAGAAGCCCCAAGACACCAACATCCAGTTGGTTTGTGAATGACTGTGAGGAACCTGGAGTCTGTGGAAGGACACAGAGCCAGGAGGCCTGGGCCAGAGCCCAACACCACCAGAACCCCCTGGGTAGAGGCATCCCCACCCACACTCAGGATCAGCCCCCTCATCTCAGGGACAAACCCAGCGAGAGGCCCCTCAGGCTGGGCTCCGAGGCCGCGGCTGGCCCAGTGCAGCAGGCCTGGGGATGCTATGTGGTTGTGAGAAAGGCCTGGTTAGGGGCCACATGGACACAAAGCATCGTCAAACACTGCAGGTATCACTGGACCGTGGCAGCTGCTTCTCTTGTGGCACTGCTGGCTTAGCCAACCGAGCCAGGTGACACATTTCAGGAATACTTGTCTTATTTGAGCCTCATCAGTCCAGGGCTGGCTGTAGACTTTAAGGGGGCTGACCAAGGTGACAGGTCCGCCAGCCAGAAGAATGGAACTCAAGTGGTGCAGGGGTCCCAGAGCACCGAGAAGCCAGTCCAAGGCTCTCAGAGAGCTCAGGGAGGTTCCTGAGGGTGGTGACCCTGTCTGACCTCGGAAAGGCCTCATGTCCTCACCCAGCAGGCTGAAGCGGAGCCCAGCCAAGGCCTGCGAGCCTGTGCTTCCTGCCAGGCTTATCCTCTGGCGCACTGGGCTCACATACAATGCCACTGAAGTCTCCATCATCTGCTCTGCCCCAGGAAAGTGGGCTGAGTCCTCTGGGGATGTTACCCAAACAGCTGCCTCCAACTCTGGCCATAAAGCCAGGAACTTGGGAAGCTGGTAATTGGAGAAACTCCTCTCCTTCCCCACAGGACCATAAATCACCGTCCTCCACCTGTACAGATGCATCAAAGGCCCAGACGGCCTTCTCCGAAACCAAGCACAGGCAGTGGGGTGGGTCCTGGGGTCACCCTCCACCTCCCAGAAGCAGCTCCCAGGTGGGGCCAAGGGCAGGGAAGGGCAGGTTCCCATCTGAGAATTGAAGGCCTTGGACTGAGTGACCTCCTGGCTCTGACCCCACGTCTGACTCACAGTTGGGAACAAACATCGCATCTACCCCCAAGGCAAGATTGCAGCCACACAACTTCTCCTTTCTTCATTCTATTTATCAGTACACCCTCGCAGAACCACAGACACGTGAAAATATTTACATGACCAGATTAACTCCTGGGCTTCATGGCACACTGAAGCAAGTATGTTTATCCTTCCCTCACACAACACTTTTTGCTCAGTCACTTCTTTTTCGAGGTGCTGGGGCTCACAGCACAGCAGTGCATCCACATTAGGGTGGTTGGTGGGGAACCAAGACCTTCCACCCCATGATCCTTGCACAGTAGGCTGATTCAGGGCTTGAAACGTGGTGAGGGAGCCTGAGGGAATGAGCTGGTCCCCTGGGGAGTCAGCTATCTCTGCTCCAGACCCTGGCTCCTGGCAGTAGCCAAGCTTGCTGGACAGTCACCCCTGTGGTGACAGCGAGAGCTAAGCAAATTGGAACCCACGGCCCTGTGCTGGGCACAGATCCCGTTTGGCAGCCCCTGCTGACGACCGCTCTGTGCTGCCATCTTTAGAAACAATCGTTTCTTGGGCATGCACCCACATGTGTACATCTCGATTTTACAGGCTCTGTTAAAAGCGCAAAGATCTTTCAGGTACTCAACAAAGCAAGATGTCGTGATGTTGCCACCAGCCTGCCCCCTCCTCCCCCCGCCTCCGACCTGTCACCCAGATGAAGTGAGATGAAGTGTCTTCCAATACACACATCAGAGTGTGTCACTTCTCTGATTAAAGCCCCTCAACGCTCCCCTTGGGTTTCAAGGCAACATCTAAGCTCCTTAACCAGGGCACAAGGCCCCCAACCTGGTCCTTCCTGCAGCTCAGCCCCAGCCAGGCTCTCACAGACAGGAGCCCATGGGGCTCCTGCCTCGGGGCCTTACGAAGGCGGTTCCCTCTACCCTCGTTTACACCCACACTGCCTCCTGTGTTGTGTGAACTTGGCACCCCACAGGGTCTAGACCAAGCATCAGCACCCTGAGGCTCGCTCCATGGGCTCCACACCCCAGGGGCAGACCCCCCAACCCCACTTCCACAGGGCTTGGCACTATCGTAAGGATCACCCCCGCCCATGACTGATGCCTCCGATGGCCTGAGAGCTCCTTGAGAGTGGGGGGCTGAAACTGATTCACTCTGCAGCCCTGTAGCTCAGAGCCCATACTCAGGGCTGAAAGATGAATACATACACTTGTTGCCTGCTCAGGGAGCAAAAGTGGCCCCATGGCTTGTCCCCTGAAGCCTTAAAGCACCAGGAATACATTGGGAATTGGGACAGGAGGACAGACCCCTCCTTTGAGGGACTGGCCCCACTCCCATGTGATGGCAGCTCACTCCCCATCTGTAGCTAGCAAGCATGCCCAGACACCATTTATTTATGCAATATTAACACATGCCCTGCTTGCATGCCCCAGCTCTCGGCCCTGGTTAAATGAGGCCACAGAAGAGGAACGGGCTTGTGGGAAGCCATTTCCCATGATTGGTGACTGCACAGCAACCATATTTTATTCACGGTGAGTTCCCGGGATTCTTGCCAGCTTACCGACTTCAATCCTTTTCCATGAAAAGTGTGTCTTAAGCATGCGTTCTGTTCCTCATCCAATGCCAGAATCTGCTTCTAGCTAGGAAGAGGCAGTGGGAAGATGGGGAGGGGGGCGAGGAATGAGAGAGAATGCAAAAGGACATGGAGAAGGAAGAAAGGGAGGAAGGTGTGAGGAAGGAGCAGAGAGGAACAGGGAAGGAGCCAGCCGCAGGCCCGGGGGCATCTGGAATCCCTCCCCCTGCACCACTAGCCTAAACAAGGGTCCCCAACACCAGCCAGCCTGGGCTGAGCAGTGATGACCTGCAACCAGAAGGCAAAGCTGTACTCATGTCAAGAGGAGGGATCCAGGCAGGGCAGAAGCAGAAAAAAGACACAGGAAGGTGGCTTGTGGAAGCCAGGAGCCACCCAGCAGGATGGCAGGCTGGCCATAGAATCCTCCAGGCCCAGCAGGTTCTCCCGGCCCCTCTGCAGCAAAAACGAGGCCCAGGGAAGCTAGGGGAACGAAAGGATGTTGGATTGGTGCCACTGTGCTTAGCGCAACTCCCCAGGGTGGGGCCACCCTGCCATCTCTCTTTATTATTATTATTTTATTTATTATTATTATTATTTTACTATTATTTTTTGGTACGATGTCTCGCTTTTGTCACCCATGCTGGAGTGCAGTGGTGCAATCTCGGCTCGCTACAACCTCTGCCTCCCGGGTTCAAGCAATTCTCCTGCCTCAGCCTCCTGAGTAGCTGGGATTACAGGTGCCTGCCACCACGCCCAGCTAATTTTTGTACTTTTAGTAGAGATGGGGTTTCACCATGTTGGCCGGGCTGGTCTCGAACTCTTCACCTCAGGTGATCCACCTGCCTTGGCCTCCCAAAGTGCTGGGATTACAGGCTTGAGTCACCATGCCCAGTCTGCCATCTCCCTTTTATTAGTGATTACAAAGTGCTAAGGGGAAAAGACTTTCAGCAGCCCACTTTTCTGCACAGTCCTCAAGAGGCCAGCACCTCCTTTCCTCTCCTTGGCAGACCCTCCCTCGCTCCTCTACCCTTGACCCCACAGGCACAATGAGCTGTGGCTGGGAGTCAGGAGGGGAGAGTGTCTTTCTTAAGGCACACACGCTCAGCAGTGGGGGTATGGATGGGGAGGGGTTCCAGCAGACTTATTTATAGCCAAGCAGTCTGTCCACACACTCTCCAGTGTGGCCTGCCTCACTTGCCTGCCTGCCTGCCTTCCACTGGGGCTTTTCAATCTGTGTCTATATTTATCGCCCAAAACCATTGGGATAATGGCAAGAACAGAAATAGCCTTGAAGACATTCACGTGAAGATGATAGGCAGGTCCCCAGCTCCTGGGCTGACCTTGCCCCTACATTTGCCACTTGGCAGTGGGTATGCGGAACAGCTGGACAGAGCTCGGGAAGCAGCTGCAGCCAGATGGGAACAACATATAATCCTCCTTTCTCTGCTGGCCTTGGCCCTCTGTAGTGATGCAGGGGACACGTCGAAAGTGATACATTACAGCTGCCAGGCCACAGGGAGACCAAAGGTGACACAGATTCCTGACGTCAGTGTGCTCAGCAGAGCAGACAGTCCAGAGAAAGAGAGAAGAATCAAACGCAGCAGCACAGCCTCACAGAAAGCAGGTCACCCCAAGGACCCAGGTTGCAGGGAGATGCCCTCCTGTCTGACTTCTTGCACCTGGACAACAGAATCATGGGCCCATTTCCCATTTCTGTCCTCTGGGATGTGTGCTGGCCCACAGGCTCTGGGAGATACTCTCAGGGGAACAAGGATCTGGGTCCTAAAGAGGCCCGGAATGGGTCAGGGCTCATGGGAGGAGGAAGAAAGCGCCAGATGTAAGTCAGGACCAGGATGGGGAGCTGGACATCTAGGCAGGGTGGAGGGTGTCAGGGACCACCAGCTGGAGCCCTATCATAGGAGGGCAGCAGTGCGAGAAAAGAAACATGTGCAGGCCGGGCACAGTGGCTCACACCTGTAATCCCAGCACTTTGGGAAACTGGGAGGATCGCTTGAGCTCAGGAGTTCAAGACCAGCCTGGGCAACATAGTAAGACTCTGTCTCTACAAAAAGAGAATTTTTTTTTTTAATTAGCCAGGCACAGTGGCCTGCATCTGTAGTCCCAGCTACTCCAGAGGCATAGGCGGGAAGATTGCTTGAGCCCAGGAATTCAAGGCTGCAGTGAGCTAATATGCAAATGGAGAAAAGGAAGCCCCTCCTAATTAGAAGCAAACACACAGATGCCATAGAGACAGCCACAAGGTTGGTGAGTGAGTCCCCCGAATCCCACGGGCTCCCAAGTGTCCACTCCTGAGAGCTGAGCTCAGGGACCAGCTTCCTTCCCAGCCCGATCTCCATCCTGCCAGCCTTTGTCTCTGCACTTCAAGAACCTGAAACTTCTCAGCACTCCCCAAAGATACCATGCACTTAGAGTACTGAAGGCTCAGAGGGCTGCCTTTCCCCCTTTACTCCTGATAAACTCCTCCACATCCTTCAAAGCCCATTTGAAATGCTCCCTCTCCTATGAAATTTTCTCCATTGGATGTCAGCTGCTGCCTTCTCTCTGCTCTAGCTGCACTCTGTGCCTCCCGTCTGTGCATGTGCATTCTAACACGTGTCTATATCCCCATCCCAGGGGCTGAGTTCCCCTTCCTCGCTGGATCTCACTGATTCAGTAGGCAGAGCAAGCACCTGCCAGATAAGGGAGGCAACTGATTCCCTCCTTCACGCTCACCCAGAACTGTCGATTTTGCCGAAAAAAAAAAAAACATATATATGGTTTTTTTTTTTTGAGACGGAGTCTCGCTCTGTCACCCAGCCTGGAGTGCTGTGGCCGGATCTCAGCTCACTGCAAGCTCCGCCTCCCGGGTTCACGCCATTCTCTTGCCTCAGCTTCCCGGGTAGCTGGGACTACAGGCGCCGTCACCTCACCCGGCTAGTTTTTTTTTTTTGTATTTTTAGTAGAGATGGAGTTTCACCGTGTTAGTCAGGATGGTCTCGATCTCCTGACCTCGTGATCCGCTCGTCTCGGCCTCCCAAAGTGCTGGGATTACAGGCTTGAGCCACCGCGCCCGGCCTATATATATATGTTTTTAAAGAATGAAACCTCATACATACCAGAACTCCTTTGGAGATGAGGGCAAAGGCAAGTCTGGCTCTCTGAATCTGCCTCCCTATGCTCCTCGGAGAGCACCCAGCGCAGCAAGATTGGGAAGCTACTGTTCAGCCAGGGCTTGGCTGGCGGGACAAGCGAGATACTCCTCTATGGAGAGGAAGCAGACCCACCTTTGTGCCTATGGGCTGGTGAAGCCCTGGGGGCTCTGGGCCACACCTGCAGCACTGGCAGACTTCCCACAGGCTCCTGGCCTGAACACCATCTCCTTCCACATGGCTGATCACAGAGTAGGAGACCAGGGCAGAGGAGAACTAGGCACGTAGCTAAGGGCTGGGTTAACCTTCTCCACGCTGCTTTTTTAAAGACCCAAACAGGTCCTGGCTCCTGGATGCCTGGCTCCGGGTCCCGCTGTGTGCCTGGATTTAGATGCCTCTCCATGCTGGCACTGTTCCAAGTCCCACCCACAGCCTCTCAGATCCCACAGCTGGCGCAGTACCCTCAGGAAGCCCCTCCAGCTGAGGAGAGAGATGCACAGATGTGCCAGGCACTGATAGCCTGGGAGGCCTATTTCCAGGGGCAATCAGAAGACTAGAAAGCACTGACAAAGGCAGTGCCCTGTAAGGACAACTCTACATCCACAGAAAATACCACTGACAGAGCACCCAGGCATGCAGGCACCTATGCCCAGGGGAAGTCAGAATTGCAGGTGACACGCACACAGCCTTACCAAGGACTCTGCAGACACCCACTCCTTTCCTCCACATGACCACATGCAATAAGGACTAATAAGGTCTGCATTTCACAGGTGAAGAAACTGAGGTACAGTGAGTTGAGGGGACTTGCCCAAGGTGTCCCAGGCCGTTAGGTTCTGGAACCTGCATTAACCACCACACTATACGATTCTCCATGCAGATAAAATAATGTGCAACGTAAAATGCTGCAGCCTCTCTGGAAAACAGTCTGGCAATTCCTCAAATATGCTGAACACAGAGTTACCATAAGACCCAGCAATGCCACTTGTAGGCATATGCACAAGAGAAATGAAACATGTCCAATAAAAACTTGTACGCAAGCTGGGCACGGTGGCTCACACCTGTAATCCCAGCACTTTGGGAGGCTGAGGTGGGTGGATCACCTGAGGTCAAGAGATCGAGACCAGCCTGACCAACATGGTGAAACCCCGTCTCTACTAAAAATACAAAAATTAGCTGGACGTGGTGGCGGACGTCTATAATCCCAGCTACTTGGGAGGCTGAGGGAGGAGAATCGCTTGAGCCTGCTAGGCGGAGCTTGCAGTGAGCCGTGATCGCGCCACTGCACTCCAGTCTGGGCAACAGAGAGAGACTCTGTCTCAAAATAAATAAATAAATAAAGTAATGCAGCGCTGACACAAGGTACAGCACGGATGAACCATGAAAACACAATGCTGAGTGAAAGAAGCCAGACACAGATGCAAAAGACCACATCATATATGACTCCATTCATATGAAATGTCCAGAAAAGGCATTAGCCATTCTTCTTCTCTATCAGTAAAGACTGAGACCCAGTCAGACTCACCTGAGGCAGGAACAGCATCTAACACCACCCTTTCCACTGTGTTTCTATAACTCCACATAATGTCTAGAACTCCCTGGTTCCAGAATCCTTTCCTGACTTCACATATGAAGGAACTGATCATTTCATGTGCCCCATTCCCCACACATACCCCACACTGACATTGATCAGAGAGCTCTGCCAGCCAGGTGCACGGCCACCTTTCCCAAGCATACCCCACACTGACACTGATCAGAGAGCTCTGCCAGCCAGGTCACGGCCACCTTTCCCAGGCATACCCCACACTGACACTGATCAGAGAGCTCTGCCAGCCAGGTGCACGGCCACCTTTCCCAGGCATACCCCGGACTGACACTGATCAGAGAGCTCTGCCAGCCAGGTGCACGGCCACCTTTCCCAGGTAGCTGGAAGTGCCAGGAGCCATGGCCACTCCTATTTGTTCCAGGGAAGAACATCCTTTATTGAGCACTTAATAAGTGCCTGACACAGTGCACAGGTGCTCTGTACTGGTTTTCTTATTTGTTTTCTTTCCTTTGGTCAAAGTATTTTCAAACCTAGACCATTTTTGGGAGATGCTTTAATGTTTCAAAAACACACACTTACGACCTCAAATATCCCCTTGCAGTGGGACATAGTGTGGGCTGACCCTGGGCCAACTTGTGATGTAGGACAAGCTCCCTCCTGCCGAGATGCCACCTCCGCACTCCTATCTCACTGTCATCAACTTGCCCTGCTTCTTGGTTCACTCAATAAACATATCCACAGTGAAGTATCAAAGAGTGAATGCAACATATTTCCCAATAGTATTTATCATTTGAATGAAAACTAGAAAGAGGGCAAGGCTTGTCTAAAAGGAATAAGGGACCAATAGTGAAATTTCAGGCACTGGAGGGATAATGAAGAAGTGGCTCTCTTTCCCAAGCCCCTCAAAGCACAACATTTACATATTATTTTTGCCTCCAGCACATAGTGCAGTTCAGGCACACAGAAGGTGCTTAGTACATGTTTGTCATGTGTTAAGTGGCCTACCTAAGGCCACTCCTCCCATCTGGGAACCTGTGCCCTAGAAAGCTCTAGTGCAAGCTCCATGGGGACAAGCCATCAGGTTCCCTTTTCCTGGGGGTGGTGGAGTGAGTTCTAAAACCCACTACCAGTCCGGCATGGTGGCTCATGCCTGTAATTCCAGCACTTTGAGAGGCCAAGGTGGGAGGATCACTTGAGGATGGGAGTTCAAGACCAGCCTGGGCAACATAGCGAGATCCCATCTCTACATAAAATTTAAAAATTAGCTGGGTGTGGTATGCATCTGTGACATGCAAGTTCGAGACTGCAGTGAGCTAAGATCGCACCACTGTACTCCAGCCTGGGTGACAGAATGATCTTGCTTCTAAAAAACAAATTCTTAAAAATTATAGTGCCCACTACTAATTTGGAGGCACAACCTAAACATAGCACTCAACCTCAGTTGTCATAGAACTATGTCTACACCTGAGAATTGCCACAGAAAACGCAAGGAAGTCCCCAGCAAGGTGTGTTAGAATGCTGCATCCCAGAGCAGGAGGGAGGAGGCTGGGGAGAGGAAGGAAAAGGCTGAACAATATGTGCTGTGGGGGAAGATGCTGCCCTGAGCTATTTAAGGGCAGAGAGCTTGTCTCCAGTTTCCTCACTGTCTCCGCTCCCTTGTCCAGCCTCAGAAGAAAACACTAAGAACTCGCTTTCTGCAAGGACATGGGGCTAGCCCAACACCAAGCCCAGTCAGGCCTCAGCCTGCCTCCTGGCTCTGCCTGCTCCACCTCTGGGCACTGTGTCCCTAGCCATGTCCTGTAATCACCTGTGAGCACCAGGGCATTCACCAGAGCAAAGGGCAGTTGAGAATGGTTTACCGGGGCAGCCCATACACCAATCAATGGAAGTAATTTCCAAGTTGTCATTCCTCAACAATACATTTACTGTGATGGGGACGATGAATTAAAAGACTGAAAGAAAAAGCAAACTGGATTTCCCTCCCCTTTGGCCTATAGATTCAACTCCTCCCAGGAGAGCAAAAGCAGAATCTTTCCCTCCCATCCCCCACAGGCAGCCCTCATGCTGAGACGTGTAAAGATGACACCTGATTCTTCCCATGCTGAGCTGGGAACTTCACAGGTCTCATTCCGAATCCCACCAGCCACAGGAGACCTTAAAACTTGTCATTAGAGCAGCCTTGCACACTAAAAAAGAAAAGTACCAGCTTTCTTCACAAAGAAGCAAAGGGAAGTCATCCAATGCAATGCGAGGACACCCCACAGTGATCAACCTAAGTGTATGGTCCTGGCGGTTTAAGGGAAACCTGTTCTTAGTGACACAGTTACCTGTAGGGCAGTCAGATCTCAGTCCCCACCGACCTTCTTTGCCTGTTGTATTCCAAGAGACTGAATCATGAATTTGTTTATTTAGAGACAGGTCTCACTCTGTCGCCCAGGCTGGAGTGCAATGAGGTAATCATAGCCACTACAGCCTTGACCTCCTGGCCTAAAGCAATCCTCCCACCTCAGGCTCCTGAGTAGCTGGGACTACACGTGCACACCACCACACCAGGCTAACTGAATCATGGTTTTAAACAAACCACCTTGGTAGACACAAGGCCTCTGGTTTGTGTTCCCTGGGGCATCTGGCAGCAACAGAAGTTGTTTTCATGACTGTCCTTACAGTGATGATCCCCTGGCCTTGGCCATTTCCCTGCATATGCCTCTAACACGAACCGATGACCCTGATCATACAGGCTCCCTGGGTTTGCTCGTCTGTCTCCCTTGAACTCTTAGCGCCTTCACAGCAAGACTCTCTTATTTGTTCGGGCCTGACACTCCATGGAGGCACGGCATGAGCCAAGTGAATAATGCACAGGAGCACTGACTTTGATCTGCCCAAGGCCTGACATCGTCAAGACTTCAGCACAGCTAAGGTCAAAATGCTGGTCCAGAGAGAGCTGCTGAAGGCCCAGAGTGCCAAGAATCCTCAGCTCACAAAGCCTCAGGCTCCTGCCAGCCAGTGGAGGCTGCCACCCTGGCCACTGTAGGTGCTGTCAGGACCCTGCGGCTTGGCTCTGGGACCTTGGGGCCAGTCCTTCTTCCCTTGGACCTCAACTTCACTGGAACCATTCATTGTTTCAGCTGTAAAAACACTGGCCCTGCATTCCAGAAGCCCAAATCTTGGCTCTGCAACTAGCCAGTTTGCCATGAAATTTTGGACAAGTCACTTCTTTTCTTTTTTTTTCTTTTTTTTTTTTTTTGAGACGGAGTCTCGCTCTGTAGCCCAGGCTGGAGTGCAGTGGCTAGATCTCGGCTCACTGCAAGCTCCACCTCCCGGGTTCATGCCATTCTCCTGCCTCAGCCTCCCAAGTAGCTGGGACTATAGGCGCCTGCCACCTCGCCCGGCTAGTTTTTTTTTGTATTTTTTTAGTAGAGACGGGGTTTCACCGTGTTAGCCAGGATGGTCTCGATATCCTGACCTCGTGATCCGCCCGTCTCGGCCTCCCAAAGTGCTGGGATTACAGGCTTGAGCCACTGCGCCCGGCCGTCACTTCTTTTCTTAGGCCTCAGTTTTCCAGTGGGTTAGGTATAAAGGTCGGCCTAGATGACTTCTTGCGTCTTCTTCTTTTAAGCAAGGGGCACCCAATGCCTCAGAATTCCTCTAGGCTCTATATGTATTTTTTTATTTGTTTGTATGTATGTATGTATGTATGTATGTATGTATGTATGTATGCTGAGACAGAGTTTTGCTCTCGTTGCCCAGGCTGGAGTGCAATGGCATGATCTTGGCTCACCACAAGCTCCACCTCTCGGGTTCAAGTGATTCTCCTGACTCAGCCTCCCAAGTAGCTGGGACTACAGGCATGCACCACCACATCTGGCTAATTTTTGTATTTTTAGTAGAGACAGGGTTTCTCTGTGTTAGTCAGGCTGGAGGCTGGTCTTGAACTCCCAACCTCAGGTGATCTGCCTGCCTCAGCCTCCCAAACTGCTGGGATTACAGGCTAGGGCCACCACGCCCGGCCTGGCTCTACCTTTAGAACATACCTGGGGCTCAACAAGCTTGCAGCCCCCACACATCCACTGCCTCTCCTTATTGCAATCGTTTCCCCACAGTCCCCCAGCTTCCTCCCTTCCTCCCATCCAGCCTGCTCTCATCACCATAGCCAGAAACCATCCTTTCGGATCCTGACCCTCTACTGCTCAAACACTTCCGAAGCTTCAGGTCACTCAGAGTCAGGGCCAAAGTCCTGATACAGCCTACAAGGGGGCCCTCAATATTCTCCGACCTCCTCCCCTGCTTCTCTTCCCCTCACTCACTCACTCCAGTTTCCTTAACATCCTGGACAAGCTCCTGCCTCAGGGCCTTTCTCCCTTAGCTACCGTCCTGGCTCGCTCCCCACATCCTTCAGGTCTTCACCTAAATGTCCCCAACTTGGGAGGCCTTCCTTTCCCCTGCTTCTGCAGCTCTGATCACCATCTGATGTGCTTACAGGTTTTACTGCCTATTTGTCTATCGAGTGTCTACCCCCCACTAGAATACAAGCTCCAGGAGGGCCAGAAGTTTTTAACGTTTTATCACATCTTTATGCCCAGCTCCTAGAATAGTAGGTACTCACTAAATATGAGTGGAATGAATCGCTGTTGATCCACTGAGGGGTCAATCATGCTGCTGAAATGAAGAGTCTCAAGCTATTCAACCCCCCGGCTTGAATGGCGCCATCTCAGGAATCCCTCTGAGAATTCCAAGCTCTGAACACTGTCTCCAGGAACAAAAGCAATTGTTCCAGGCAGGGTTCATGTCTCAGGAAGTGTGTGAAGAAACAAAGAAAGGAAGTGACACAGGAACACAGATCCAGAAAGTTCCTGCTGACGACACCTGGCTACCGAAGGGCATGAAGACTCAGCGCATACGGGAATGCCTCCAGGCACCTGCAGTGCTGAGCCCTCATGCCTCCAGCCGCCTCCTTGCAGGCGGGATGAGGTCATCAACATGGGTGCACTGGACACCCACCATGGAGAAGTACCGGAAATGAACCGAAGACGGGAGCTAGCCAAGGAAAAACAGAAATGAGAGGAAGAAAGAGAAGAAAGGTGGTGAGAAAGAGTTTCCCATGCTAAGAACCTACAGGCAGAGATCCAGAGAAACCCCCAGCCCCAGACCACCACTGACCGAGACAGCAGGGTACCTGGCCTCACATGCCCTCAGGTAGGCCAGGCCAGCTTCCTTCCTGGCCCTCAACAGCACAAGTGAAATAGACCCATGCCCATTCCCCTGCAAGCATGGTATGCCTGCACAAACCTCAACAAGTGACCAAAAGCATTGCCCAGAAACACAATTGTCTCACCACAGGCCCCCTGCTTCCTCTCTTCACCCCAGCTAGCCTGCTCTCAACACAGCAGCCAGAAGACATCCTTCTGAAGCACAATTCAACACAAGCCAGAGGAATGCAGGCTTCTGCCACCTGGTTGAAAGTAAAATACATTCTGGGCCAGGTGTGGTGGCATGTACCTGTAGTCCCAGCTACACAGGAGGCTGAGGTGGGAGGACTGCTTAAGCCTGGGAATTCAAGGCTGCAGTGAGCCATGATCACACCACTGCACTCCAGCCTGGGTGGCAGAGCAAGACTCCATCTCTAAAATAAGTAAATAAATAATTCCTTAAAAAAAAAAAGGAAGAAAAGAAAGTACAGTCTCAGGAAGACATGCTGCATCAGAGCACACAAGGCAAATGTAGGGGTGGGTCCCCAGAGCTCCGGGGAACAGGAAGAAGAGGAGACTGAGAAGAGCCAGCAATTTTTGGCTGAAGCCCCACGTACTGAGCAGCGTCGGGTGTGTGTCAAAGAACCATGTCGATAAATGAAATGTACACAGGAGCAGTCAGGAGGGGCACAGGTGACAGAGCTGGCCAGGGCATGACACGGGTCATCAGATTGTGCCCAGCTTCCTACCACGCTCTGTGGGGACAGCAAAGGAACTGAGGAGGAGCTCTCTGCGGACCTCAGGGCAGCATCTTTGCTCCAGGGCATGAGGGTGCTCAGCCCTCTACTTCCTCTCCATAGCCTCTGCATGCTCTGGGCTCTCTGGGCAGCCTTCTAATATGTGAGACTTATCACAGACCTAAACCTCACAGGGACGGACAGGCCCATGTTCCCATGTGGGACCTGGGGCTGCCTGAGAGGAGGGACTAGGAAACAAGGCCCTCATTGCGGGTAGGGCTCCAATGCTGCTGCGGGTGGAGAGAAGCCCCTTCTTCGCCTGGGATGGGACTTCATCCAAAGGGCTGGAGGTGGGGGTGGGGGTACAGCATGGGGAGGTAGGGACGTGCCCTGGAAAGTTTGTGTTGTTGCTGCTGTGGTCTGAGGCCCTGCCCATGTCATGAGCTCTCTTTCTCCTCAGGAGACAGTGACCTTCTGAGGCCTGTCACAGAAACAATGGCAGGAAGTGCCCCTCCCTGCCTGAGCCACAGGGAGTCCGAGTCCGGAAGGAAGCCACTGCCTGGGCCCAGGACCCTCCCCGCTTAGCTCCTGCCCGAGGGACACTGACGCTCACGGCAATGCCAGAAGCTCTGTTCACCAATGCCGAATGGCAAACGTCTTCAACTGTGGGGGCTGAGGGCAAATATTCTCCTTGGCTAGGACCCTCATCTTTAAGGCAGACCCCTTCTGTGAAAGACAGCCAGGCAGTACTAGTACAACCCCAGTACAACCCCAGCTACCCCCATCCACCACCTGCCACCCCCACCTTCTGGAAGGAAGGGCTCTGGGTTCCTCCACAGCAAGGAGCTTTTCTAAAAATAAACCCTGGTCCTTGAGCCCTTTCCTTCCTCAGTCCCCTGTGGAGGAGAGAGGAGAAGGAAATATCTCGTTCTTAGACGACCCCAGGGAGTGTGGCCTCCCTCCACCCCATGACTCTTGCTACCAGGGCCTGGTGGTCACTATGCCACAAACTCCCAAGCGGGGGTGCAGAGGTGTGGAGGGGGCAACCCTAATCATCCTCACATGGGCCCTGCCATTTTCTGGGTCTGGGTGGGTTTTGAGAAAAGCAGGTGGTACCAGCTCTCTAGTCTAGGATCTGCGGGAAAAGGATGGCACCCAAAGGCAAGTCTCCCACGTTACAGGGCTCCCAGGCCGACAGCAGACACAGACACTTACCGAAATATTTCAGGGAAAATCATGCCAAGAATTCTATGAGGTTCAAGCAGTATGCCATGACAGCACAGAGGGAGGAAGAAGAGGCTAATGTGGACCCAGGTCTTCCAAAGAAATTTAGAGGAAAGGAGCTGTTTGAAATGAGCTTGGAAGGGGAAACAGGAACCTGACAGGTAGAGGTGGGAAGAGGGAACTTCAGGATGCTGGAACTGCATAAGCAAAGCGCAGAGAATGTACCAGCGTATAAACTAGATGCGGGCAGGGACGCCTGTCTGGGCAGGACGCCTGTTCACAGTGGCGTCTCTGGCAGCTAGAATAGTCACTGGTGCATACTAAGTAACAATAAATACTTTATGGACAAATGAGTGGAGCAGAACAATTCCTGAAGACATTTTAGGTCTAAGTGAAGACCTTCGGATGAGGTGGGCTGCAAGGCCATGGTCTCTGCAAAGTCACTGCACTCTGGAATGCAGTTGTTAAGAAGGAAAAGAACCTCCTTCCTATAAGAAAGGAGACAGGAGACCAAGGCCATGTTGAAGCAGGGTTCCCCAGAGCAATATCAGTGCTCAGGCCATGCAGGGCAGAAGAGCTCTCACTGGGCCCTGCCTCGACTTGGCAGCCAAGACCTTTGGCAACAGGACAACCACGAGCCCCAACCCCGCAGAACCCAAGTGACCCCTGGAGAAGCTGCAAGTCAGGGCTGAGTGTTACTATGCGCCCTCCCCTACACCCACTCCCAGTAGCTGGGACACCTTGGAAAGTGAATTAAAACAAAACAGAACAACAAAAAATACAACATAGCACTCTCTCTTCTTAGCACTTGGAGGCCTTTTCACAGCAACTGAAAAGAATGAGCAATTAGAGAAGATAACAGCCCACAGTGCCAGCCTGGAACTACGGAGCCAGAGGCAATTTAAGAGGCCCCATCACAATGTGCCCCGTCTTCCCAGAGAAGATATGGGCACCTGGAGAAGGGAGGGGACTTACCTGAGATCAGACAGCAAGTGACGGTTGAGCCTGGGCTGAACCAAGAGCCCTGTGAGTCACGGGCCAAATTTGGAAAACCATGCCATGTGCTTCCAAGTCAAGACTCGGTCCAATCCCAATCCCACTACTGACTAGCTGTGCAACCTGGAGCTGATATCTGCCATCTCTGAGCCTCGGCTTCCTGTGTAAAAAGGGACCCTAACAGGCACAGCTCATGGTTACTGTGGGACTTAGCCCCATGCAGCAGGGGCTGGGTACATTAAACCATTAATCCCCACCAGCATCCTCAACTTGGCTTTGCTAGCTTCCCTTGATGGAACATCCATCCTCCGTGCCTCCAAAGCTGAAACTAGCCAATGAGTGCACAGGGAGAAGGATTCATCAAAATTTAGAAAAAAAGAAGGAAAAATCACTTTACCTCCTGTTCCACCCAACAAAGGCCTTGGCATAGAAAATGAGGCCAAGGCCAGGGTTTGTGCCTCAGACTCACAAATACAAAATGGAAAGAAGCTTGGGAGGCCAGGGGCTCCTGCTGTCAGCTGGGGGTGGGAGGCGAGAGACTGCATCTCCCTGGGCCATTCAATCTCTAGACCTGGCACTCCCTGAGACTCAAGACAGAGGCTCAGGCCCGCCCTCCACTCAGCCTTGGTTTCTCACTGTGCATCCAGAGGGATGGTGCATTAAAAAACACACTCATGCTTGTTTCTGGGCCACTGACCATGAGTTGTGGGCAGCTGAGCAAGGCAGCAGCCCAGCCTCTGCTCTCTGCCAAAGCCAGGTAGTAGCCAGAGCCTGAGCTTCCCAGCCAAGGCACAGAAGAAGCAAAACTCCTGCCTGTCCTGTTCCACGTACTAAGGGTAGAGCAGGTCAGGCTGAGCCTCAACAGCAAACAGAAAAGAGCCACCCTGGGGTGCTCTATAAACAGGAGAATAGCAGCCATTAGGGACTCAAGGCTGACCCAAGGAGTTTTTATCGTATTTGGAATCGAAAGCTACCAGAGGCAAAACATCGGTCTTTCCTATTTAGTGAAGAGAAGTCAATATTTGCAAAAGCATAATCAATAAATACAATCTACCCCACATTAATCAGATAAAGTCAGGTTTTTAGTGTTTTTTTAAGAGACGCAGTCTCACTGTGTTACTTAGGCTGGAGTGAAATAGTGCGACTATGGCTTACTGCAGCCTCGAACTCCTGGGCTCAAGTGATTGTCCCACATCAGCCTCCCCAGTAGCTGGGACTATAGGCATGTGGCACCTCACCCAGTAAATTTTTTTTTTTTTTTTAGAGATGCAGTCTCACTATGTTGCCCACGCTGGTTTTGAAATCCTGGTCTCCAGTGATCCTCCTGCCTCAGCCTCCCAAAGTGCTGGGATTATAGGTGTGAGCCACTGCGCCCAACAACAGTCCGGTTTTTAGGGGAAAAAGGAAACAGCAATAAAGTCTCTGTACCCTCAAACTCCAAAGGCTAGGGTGGCCTACAGAGCCTCAGCTCTGGGAAGTAGAGTGCTACTGCACAGGTGGACGGCTTTACCTGTGGGTCTGAGACGGTTCCACTGATGTCCCTGTCACAGGAGGAGAAATGGGTCCCTAGGCTCACAGAAGGGTGTCAAGGACCAGGACACACGTGCCAGCATTCTGCAGGGAGAAGCACAATGGGAGAGGAGATGAGACACCTGGACTCTGATCACTCCACACCAATCCAACTGGGAGACTCACAATGCTGATGGACCAAGAGGGGTGAACAGGGGACATCTGACTAAAGGCGTCTCCATTTTACAAAGGGACCCAGTCCAGGACCATTCAGGAGGCAAGTTCCTAACTCAGTATTGGTGACAGATACACCCCAACATTGCCCGGCACCCCTTCTACTTAGGAAAACTGCTCAGGGAGCGGGAACTGAGACTACCAGCACATACCATAAGCCATCTTATTTCAGAAGCCCCTTGGAGCTCTGTCTCAAACCTTGATTTTCACTCATGAACCTCACTGGGATTGGAGGACTTCAGACCGCAGAGGGGAGGCTGGAAAATAAAATAATGCAGGAAGAAGAGTGGGAGACATAGTCCGAGAGGATGGCATCCTGATACCGGGGCAGGGGTGTGGTCATATTGTGGGGTGAT
Source organism: Piliocolobus tephrosceles (assembly GCF_002776525.5). NCBI lineage: Eukaryota > Metazoa > Chordata > Mammalia > Primates > Cercopithecidae > Piliocolobus > Piliocolobus tephrosceles. The sequence goes on from NC_045443.1 coordinate 120,909,578, forward strand.
GCAAATGGCTTCAACCTTCCAGCAAGCCCCTCCATCTGGGCAGAGTGTGATCTGACTACACAGAGGCCAGAGACAAGCATTCAAAACAAAATGAAAAAAACTGGAGAAACGGACTTCCAAAGAGTCCCAGGTCCAACAGCCTCAGAGACAACAGTCTTCACAGGTACCACTGAAGCCACCACCCAACCCAGGGCTCCTACAGGGACCACAGACAAGGCGGGTAGCCCACCTCGCAGCTCCATACACATTCTTGTTTGCCTGACACACATACAAGCCTCCTGACCCTGGGCCTAGAGAGCAGATAGCAGCCTACAGGGCTCTCCAATGACCATGACAGAGAGGCCGCTTGTCTGCTGGTTATGGAAGCTGGGAGTATTTCAGGAACTGATGCCCAATTCCAGGGCAACCCTGCTTTAAGAGCTGAGGACAGGCATGGTGGAGGTCTCCTTAGACACCAGTCCATGCCCGCTAGGGGCAAGCATGCCCCAAACAATGGGACATGGAATGGTGGCTGGGGATGGCAAAGTCATCAACTGCCAAGTGAGTGGCCAGACAGTAAGAGTCAGAGGAGGAAGAGTGGAATTGGGGAGGTGCGAAGATAGCTAGCAATGCACAGCAGTGGGAGGTGTGGCTGCAGGGAGCGGGCGGCTCTTCACGCACCCAACCCCGCCACCGCCACTGCGTCCTGCATGCCCACCCCCACGCAGGCTCCTCTGTGGGACTGAGGCTCCATCACTGTCCTGCCCCAGCCCCTTGTCTTCACGGCTACATGTACACACCCACATACACCCTCGACCCCCAGAACAAATGAAACAGCCCAGGCACCCACAGCAGAGTGGATGCAGGTCCCAGCCCTCCCAGTGACCATGAGCAAGCTGGCCTTCCAGCCTCGCCTCTACAAGCCACCGTAGGCCACAGCTGAGGCCAGCAACTCTGAAGTCTCCCCATGTTTGAGGTGAGGAAAAGCTGTTGAGAGGGTTGAGGGTTTGCCGTGGTAACACACCCATCAATGGCGAGCCAGATTTGGTAGTCCAGCCCCACTCCAGCCCACCACAATGCTTCTCAGCAGGTGAGAAGGGCAGTGGTGACTCACACCTCGCAGAATCAGATCCACAGGGGCTATGAGAAAAAAGCACTCTCGGAATGCAAAGACAGGCACTGAAGGGAATTATGTTTCTGACTAAAAGTATTAAAAGTGAAAAAAGTGAATGCAGGGTCAGGCTAAGGAGCCAGCCCAGTAGGCAGCTATTTGGGGAACAGACCTCTAGGGGCAGGGGGCTCAAAATATCCCTGGAAAGAAATTAAAATTAAAACTAACTCAGTTTTCCTCCAGTGACCCCTCACATAAATGGTAAACAGTGAATCTGTCCACTGCCCTAAGGGGACATGGAAAGTCACAACAAAACATAATTCCTTGCTGGGGTTTGTTGCACGTAATGTATGTTCCATACACGTGTAGTCACAGTCCTGGAGGGGAGCAGTGCATCCAAGACCAAATAATACATCGTGTTGCTATTTCCCAGGAACAAATGTCATTTCATTCCTTTAAATTTTAAATCTAAATCTTCAATACACTTTTTTTTTTTTTTTTGAGATGGAGTCTCACTCTTGTCACCCAGGCTAGAGCGCAGTGGCGCGATCTCAGCTCACTGCAAGCTCTACCTCCCGAGTTCACACCATTCTCCTGCCTCAGCCTCCCAAGTAGCTGGGACTACAGGCACCCACCACCATGCCCAGCTAATTTTTTTGTATTTTTTAGCAGAGATGGGGTTTCACCATGTTAGCCAGGATGGTCTTTATCTCCTGACCTCGTGATCCACCCGCCCACCTCGGCCTCCCAAACTGCTGGGATTACAGGTGTGAGCCACCGCGCCTGGCCTAAATCTTCAATATACTTCTTGAATGATTTGGAAAACTGCAGGGGAAAGAAAAACAAAACAAAAAGATACCTTAGGAGACAAGAACAACAGAAGTCAGAATCGCTTTCCTCAAAATTTTTCAGATCCCTGACTCTGTTTCAGTCCATGGAAGTTAATTAGCAAGTGAATCTGTTTCTCTATATGATTCCTATTAATAGAATATTAGTCTCTCCTCATCCCCACTAAATAAATGTCAAACAAACACTTAAAGAATACCAGTTTGATGGGGTGCCAGCTACTAACCTGCCCAGACGTCCACACGTCTCAGGCTGGCCCTTGTGGAAAGTGTAAGTTCCAAATGAGTGGGTAGTGCTGCCGAAGTTAAACACTGCTGTCTCCAGCCTCCGTTGACATGGCGACCGTGAGGCAGGTGGCTAAAGAATGGGTAGAGAGAGACCCATACGTATGGTAGGTGGCACCACGGCAAACTGTCCAGAGTGCTGACAACAGACCATGGCCTTTGACTCCATCTGGAGGCATGGTTCCTAATATTTTTCAATTTAGATATAATTCACACACCATAAAACCCGCCCTTTTAGCCAGGTGCCATGGCTCATGCTTGTAATCCCAGCACTTAGAGAGGCTGAGGCAGGAGGATCATTTGAGCTTGGGAGTTCAAGATAAGCCTGGGCAACATAGTGAGACCCCCCATCTTTAGAAAAATTCATAAATTAGCTGGGTGTGGTGGCACATGCCTGTAATTCCAGCTACTCAGGAGGCTGAGTTGGGAGGATAACTTGAGTCTGGGAGATCAAGGCCACAGTGGACTGTGATCACACCACTGCACTCCAGCCTGACTGACACAGCAAGACCATCTATAAACCCAACAAAACCCCACCCTTTCAAAGTATATAGGTCAATGGTTATTAGTCTACTTACAGTGTTGTACAACTATCACTACTATCTGATACCAGAACATTTTCATCACCCCAAAAAGAAAGCTTATACCCATAAGCAATCACTTCCCATCCTCCCCTCCTCCCTGCCCCTGGCAACCACTAATCTTTCTGCCTCTATGGGTTTGCCTATTCTAGATACTTCACATAAATGGAATCATACAATATGTATCCTTTTGTGTCTGGCATCCTTCATTTAGCATAATGTTTTTGAGGTTCACCAATGTTACAGCATGTGTTGGTACTTCATTTCTTTTTATGACTGAGTAACATTCCATTATATACACTACACCTTGTTTACCCATTCATCCATTGATGGACATCTGGGTTGGTTCCACCTTTTGGTTATTGTGAACAAATGCTACTGTGAACACTGCTGTACAAATTTTTGTGTGAACATTTGTTTTCAATTTTTTTTTTTTTTTTTTTGAGACGGAGTCTCACTCTATCGCCCAGGCTGGAGTGCAGTGGCCGGATCTCAGCTCACTGCAAGCTCCGCCTCCCGGGTTTACGCCATTCTCCTGCCTCAGCCTCCCGAGTAGCTGGGACTACAGGCGCCCGCCACCTCGCCCGGCTAGTTTTTTGTATTTTTTAGTAGAGACGGGATTTCATGGTGTTAGCCAGGATGGTCTCGATCTCCTGACCTCGTGATCCACCCGTCTCGGCCTCCCAAAGTGCTGGGATTACAGGCTTGAGCCACCGCGCCCGGCCTTGTTTTCAATTCTTTTGGGTATATACCTAGTTGTTCCTAATTTTTTAATAAGATAACATCACTTAATTTAAGACAAGGAATGCATCTGTATTTTGAAAACTTTCAAAACTCAAAAGGACAAAATGGGTAGAGGGTGAGAGTAAGTTTCTCTCTTGTCCCTGTTCCCCAGCACCCAGTTCCCTGCCCAGAGGCAAATTCCAGTTTCTGGCTAATCCTCCCAGAGACCGCCTATACATATACACCCTGCTTTATTTTAAAGACAGCTTGCATGGGAGGAACTTGGCAACTAGATCAGGCCGGAATCAGGCTGGAATCAGCCCAGTAACGCCAGGGAATGAGCACAGTCTAAGTGCCATCTCTCCCCTTTGTCCCAGTGTGCCCCTTGGAAAGCCACGTAGCCTAGAAGAGGCCACAGAAGTGGGTGGCAAGAGGAGTCCTGGAGGTAGATGGGTTCTGAAATGTGGCCCTCCATTTCACAGTTATGAGGCCTCACTCAAGCAAGCTGCTTAACCTCTCTGGGACTTGGTTTCTCTATTTAAAAAAGAGAGTGGATAGTGGTACCTAATTCATAGAATGGCTGAAGAGTCAATGAGCTAACAAAAGCAAGTGCTTAGCACCATGCCTGGCACACAGTAAGTGCTCAGTGTTTTGCTACTGCTGTGATTACTACTGCTGCTTCACCTCACTGAGCTGATCTTCAGCTTCCTCCTCAGGAAAATGAAGGGAGGCACCTCCCAGGCACAGTTATGGTGTAGACCCGAGATCCCTGCGTGAGGGACAGGAGTGCTACAGCCTCTGAGCAGCAGGGACTCAGGGGAAGTCAGGTGGCTGAGATGTGTCTCCAGCTCCCTGCGTGCTGCTCCAGGCCCTTCTGAGGCTAGGTCTCCATCCTCTCACCAGCCCACCTCCCTGTGTTCTCCCAAGAACAGCTCTGAAGCTTTCACCATCACCCACCCTCTCACAGGCCGAGAGGAGGAGCTGGCATCATGGACCCCATGCCTTGGGCAGGCTGGCTGGCTGGATTTCTTATTTCATGACCCTACTCTGCCTCCCTTCCAGCTTCTTCAACAAACACTCTACTCCGGAGCTGAGCTTCTCTTTCAGAAGCCCAGATTATTAGAGGCAGCAGGGAAACCCTCAGAGACCTTCAAAGTGGAGAGACCTGTGGCGGAAGCATTTGCAGGGCCATTAAAAGGCTGTTAGGAGCGATTTTTCTCTCTGCTGGCAAGTGGCAAAAGCAGAGCCCAAAGAACCAAACCCAGACCTGGGAAAGCAGAGCAAGGGAAGAGAAACGGAACAAGCCTTGCTTAATCGTGCAGAAGTTGATGGAGGGAAAAAACCCAACACACGCGCACACACATACACACACACGCATAACAAAGAGGAGAAATTCTTAGCCTGCAGCAGTTGGTAGCATTATGTAAAATCCCAAGCCCACAAAAATATCATTTGGATGATAAAAAGTTAAATTTAGCTAAGTACAGAGTGACTAATACTATGAGGGAGAGGCAGCACCCCCAGTTGCCTGGAGCTGATACAGCTGGCTTTTAGAAACTTTTGACAAGTAACCAGGGCCTTGTGCAGCACAAAATAACAGATTATGTAATAGGAGGCACCACCATCAGCAATACAAAACACAGCACAAGCGTGCAGCCTTCTCCAAGGGAGGCAACAGTTGGGATCTGGCTTGAGTGGCTCCAGTAGGACCTTGCTTAGGCCACGGGAACCTGGATATTCCAGGGGCATCCAGCAGCACAGCCAGGCTTTGGAAGGGTTTGTGTGAGTGGGTCTGCAAAGATCTTTTCCCAGGGTGGTTGTCAGGGACTGTTACTTTGATGGCTTTCAATGAGCCATGCCGTCGTGGAGTCCCCTCCCTTTTAATCTAGCCTGGCCTTGTGGCCTGTTTTAACCAAGAGTATGCGGTGGAAGTAACACTGTGCCAGATTTGTACCTCTAAGCTTAGGGAGGCCTGGCTAAGAATTGAAAGCAGGATGCAAACAGGTATTTGTGCACCAATGTTCACAGCAGCAATGTTCACAATAGCCAAAAGGTGGGCACAACCCAGGCATCCACAAACAGATGAACAGATAAAAAATGTAGTCTATCCACACAATGGAATGTTAGCCTTAAAAAAGATGGACATTCTGGCCAGGAGTGGTGGTTCACATGTGTAGTCCCAGTGCTTCGGGAGGCCAAGGTAAGAGGATCACTTGAGGGCAGGAGTCCAAGACCAGCCTGGGCAACACAGAGAAAGCCCATCTCTACAAAAAATACAAAATTTAACCAGGTACAGTGGCACACTACCGTGTCTCAGCTACTCAGGAGGCTGAAGCAGGATAATTCACTGAGCCCAGGAGGTTGAGGCTGCAGTGAGCCATGATTATGCCACTGCACTCTAGCCTGGTGACTGGGCAAGACCTTGTTTTTAAAAAAAAAAGGGCAGGGGGAGGGGTGAGGAGAATGAAGTGGTGGTGGTGGCCTGGATGCTTCTGCATTTGAACTCTAGGGAAGCTGAAGCCAGGTAAGAAGCCAACCACCTGTACCTCATCCAAGGGGTGATGACGAGGGGAACAGATGTCCCAGTCAGCAGCCCTAGTAGATACAGCCAGCACCAGTACCACCTCACCAGCCACAGGAGTGCAGCCAGCCACCTTGTCAATGGGTCCTCCACCCCAAGTAGTCAAGTTGTTCCAGCTGACACCAGTGGCGCAGGGATGAGCTAAGCTTACCACTGGGTCCTGCCCAAATTGCCACATTGTGAGCAAATAAATAAAATGGCTAGTGTTTTGCATCACTATGTTTAGACGCACTCTGTTAAGCAGCAATAGGTAACTGACGGTGGCCAAGCTCTTTAGCGGGTTTGCAGGAATTTCTGTTCCTATCATAAGACTCATGAAGACCTTTTGCATCCTCACATATGAGAGTTGCTGAGAGATACTAGTGCTTAAATGAGTCTTAGGAAGAGTAGTCTTCCACTCCCAATATCCCAATGGAGTGAATGCTGAAATGAAGCCGGTGCTGAGTTTCAAACAGTTGTTGTAAGGCTGGGGAATTTCTCCAATGATCCTATGGAGTAAGCAGGCCATCAGATGATCAACTCAAGCTGTCACTTAATTACATGACTCTCCATCTCTCTGTGCAGAGCAGGGGTTTGCACATTGTGGACGGAGATATGGATGGGATTCCCTGAGAGAAGTGAAGTGATCATTGGCATGGGATTGAGACCAGAGTTCTGGCTGCTGACTCTGGGTGAGTCAGCTCTGCTCACTGGGCCTCTGTTTCCCCATCTGTAGCGTAAGGAGGCTGGGCTTGGTGATCTCTGAAAGGGCTCTCAGTTCGGCTCCAACATTCTACAATCCTATGATTTGGACAGAAGGAAATGCTGGCCTATAATCCAAAGCCCTGCACCAAGTCCAGTGACTTGCATCTAGGTTTACAAGGCAGACACATGTGCTCACTGGACTCCTCACATGTGTACTCCTGGAGCCCTGCTCTGCTCTCTGTGTCCTTCATGGATTTGTTCATTCATTGTTCAATATCTCACTGTGGCAGACTCTGGCTTGGTCCAATTTCCTCTTCCTAAATCATATGTTTAGACCCCTGGACTCTAGGTGAGGCTGTGGGACTAGTTATATGACTAGGGGAGGTCCACCACTTCAAAGCCTGGCCCCCAGAATGCCCCATGCAATCTCCTATGCTCCCTCTTTATCTGCTTACCAGTCAGCTGACTACACAGATTCACTGGAGAACTCCAGGGAAGCCCCAGGGGATGGGAGAGCCACAGTATGAAAGGATCCTGGGTCTCCAATTCACCACATGGAGGTCACTCATAGAGCATGAAATTCAACTAAGACAAGAGTGGGGATAAGCCTTTATTGTGATAAGCCACTGAGACTAGAGGATTGTCTAGCAGTTAGCATTACTTAACTAATACATTCACCAAATTGATACTAAGTGTCAGATATGTAGGAGATACATAAGAGAATTAGGCTGAGGTCTAATCTTAGCCTTCTTAGAACTACCAGTCTAGGTGATTGCTCAGGGAGATTGGATACAGACCAGTTCTGTACTCTGCAATCATGATGGGAACCTGTTAAAGCTCTATTCATACTGCCTGCTTCCAAAAACCTTACAACATAGACTCACCACATTTTCCCACCAAACATGAGATGAGCAAAGAAAGAAACCAACCAAATAGGAGGGAGAAAATCTCTATCAAGGTTCCAAATTGAGAACAATCTAAAAGCAAATAAGTAAAAATCTTACCTGTGTGCTTCCTGGTAGGCAAAGCAAAGAGGGAAATATGCTGGGTCACAAAGCTCTTCCCAATAGTGGAAAACATATTAGTTCATGATGTGAAACAAACGTTGTGCTTGGGAAGAGTTCTGAGGGGCACGTCCACGGGGCCAGTGTGTGAGGCAATTTGTGCCTGGGCAGGAGGCAGCAACAGGAAACCAAGCTAGCTTGGAAAGCTGTCAGCCTCCAGGGTGTAGGGACAGCTTTGCAGCCCCGCCTGCGGCCTGACTGGCTCTTAATGGAGAGCTCCTCAGAGTAATTCTTCATCCTCGTTAATGTCAATACGGCAGCACCATGATAATGACGGAAAATATTTACATACCATACCACTGATGGGTTGTTTAGACCATCTGGCTACTGGATGCGGTAAGTATTGTTGAACACATGGCCCTTCCGCAAATGCTGTGCCTTAGTGCTGATGGAGGCCAGGCTGCAGGGATGTGAAACAGTGTCACTCGGCTGTGTCCCTGTGGCCTGTGCCCACGCTGTCAGCTTCAGTCACCTCCAGTTCAGGGGCAGAGATCTCCAGCTCCCACTCCCAGATCTATCTGGGCTCAGCAATGATGACAATAGTCTAACTATTCCCTTTATCAAGGGCCTCTTCAGGACTCAAGTGCTCCAACAAGACTTAATGCAGCAAGACAGCTCTGATTCTGTGGCCACCTGGGGGATTTCTCCAATGATATCCTGGGACCGCTGAGAATTCTCAGAGGAAAATTCAGCACAGTTCATTTGTGTTTGAAGCAGCTTCTGCCTAAGCTTTGGCACACTCGGGAGGTAGGGACAAGGATTAGGTAGCACAATTAAAGGTTGTGCTCTATCTAGAAGGATAGAGGATGGTGATCATAATCGCACCTAAACGAGAATTTCTTCGTTCCATCCATGTGGCTCCATGAGCACTAATACCCGGCTGAATACAGAGGTTTTTTTGTGGGTTGATGTTAAATATTTCTTCTTTTTTTTTTTTTTTTTTTTGAGTTTGGGGTGTTGGGTGGCTTGTTTTATTATTATTTTCTTACTTTTAGTAAGCGAGAAAAAGTTCTGTTGGGAGTCCGTTCAAAAGTAGCAATTTTCTTAATGGGAAGCATACGCTTGCCACCCACGTGAGGAGGCTGTGTCAGCTCAGCAACCATACTGCCCTGTGAATATGGTGAAGTCGTGTTACCTACTTGACAACCGGTGAGTCAAAGGGAAACTCATCACAGGTGCCTACATGGCCTGCCGGGGTTTTGCTGCACAGCTGACAAGGGCCTTCTGAGGGCACACCTGCAGCAAAGGCCTGGCTTTGGTTTTGTCAAATATGAACCCGCAGATTTAAGGTCACCTTATAACTAACACCCTCTAAGATTTAAAATGTCCCAACCAGAGCATTCAGGACCTGAGTTCACGGACTGGGTTCAAGAGCCAGTTCTGACTCTAACTGGCTGTGAGCTTGGACAGCCCCTCACTTCCTGGAATCTGTGTTTTGGCTGTGAAAGGAGGGGTAAGATGACAGGGGTCTAAGCAGCATCCTGGTCTAATAGTCACAGGTTGGCTGGGAGGCACTGGCTCAGGGCAGCAGCCTCCTTGTGGTCAAGAGTGCAATAGGGGTTCCCTGGTCTTCTATAGGACTAGGGCCTGTCTCTCTGCAAGTAGAGTGATGACCACAGACCTCTCATATGGAGAGTGGATTATGGAAGAGTCAGAGCCCTCAGTCAGATGTAGCATAAAGCTAATTCACTGTTAGTCACACCCTGGCCAGTGAGAGTGAGCTCACATCCACACCCTCTAAAGGCACTGAGATTTAGTGGCACGTGTTTACTGAAAGTAATTACAGTCTGGGATGATGACCTTTGCTGGTACAACACCTAGCACCTTAGTGAGGCAGGATGGCTGTGCAGAGGCCACACAATACCTCTGCAAAGCTCCTCCCTGCCAGTCAGACCCCACAGCCCCAGCAGGGACAACCTCTTTGAGCACCTGCTCTGACCTACCATGTCATTCTAAACAAACATCTGCTCTGCTCACCTGCTCTTTTTGCAAAAGTTATCTGAGCCCCTGGGGAAACTGGAAAATCATAACGAAGACCACACCCAGATCACTGGGTGCTTCACTTGAACCAGCCTCCAAAACATCCGGCAGCAGGCCAGGGACACACTTTTTGTTTAAAAACAGAGAAATGAGGCAGCCCCAGGTCTCCCAAGTTAGAGAACAGAATCTTTTCTCAGAACACACAGCTTCTCCAGGCCCAGCCCAGGCTCCTTCTCTGGGGAGCTGACTCTGGCTCCAGCCCTCAGAGGCCTCTCTGCTGACTCCCAAACCCCAGTGAGCAGGTCAGCGCCAGGCCTGACCAAGCTCTCACCAGTTCAAGGAGAAATGAGAACATGGCTAATGGGCCAAGCTGTTCAAAGAGCTACAATTAGGCGGGGCATGGTGACTCACACCTGCGATCCCAACACTTTATGAGGCTGAGATAGAAGGATCTCTTGAACCCAGGAGTTTGAGGCTGCAGTAGGACATGATCATGCCCTCCAGCCTGGGCAACAGAACAAGACCATGTGTCAAAACAAAAGAACAAAAATCAAAAAGCTCCACTTAGTTTCTTTATTCTGAGATCTTTCCTAATTCTTAGTGTTCCTTTTGTTCATGAGATGATAGCTACAGTGAATCATACCATTTTTGTGTTTGTGGTTAAATACGCATAAAATAACAATTACCATATTAACTTTTTTATTTTTATTTATTTATTTTTTTGAGACAGGGTCTCACTCTGTCTCCCAGACTGGAGTGCAGGGGCATGATTACCGGTCATTGCAACCTTGAATTCCTGGCTCAAACAAACCTCCTGCCTCAGCCTCCTGAGTAGGTGGGACTACAGGCACACACCACTACATCTGACTTTAACAATTTTTTTTTTTTTTTTTTTTTGAGACGGAGTCTCACTCTCTCACCCAGGCTGGAGTGAGTGGCGTGAGCTCAGCTCACTGCAAGCTCCACCTCCCGGGTTCCCACCATTCTCCCGCCTCAGCCTCCCGGGTAGCTGGGACTACAGGCGCCCGCCACCTCGCCCGGCTAATTTTTTGTATTTTTAGTAGAGACGGGGTTTCACCGTGTTAGCCAGGATGGTCTCGATCTCCTGACCTCGTGATCCGCCCATTTCGGCCTCCCAAAGTGCTGGGATTACAGGCTTGAGCCACCGCGCCTGGCCACAAATTTTTTTTTTTTTTTTTTTGTAGAGAAAAGGTCTATGTTGTCCAGGGTGGTCTCTAACTCCTGGCCTCAAACAATCTTCCCACCTCTGCCTCCTGAGTCACTGAGATTACAGGATTGGACTACCATGCCCAGCCCATGTCAACCTTCCGTTTGTTTGTTTTTGAGACAGGGTTTCGCTCTGTCACCCAGGCTGGAGTGTAGTGGCATGATCTTGGCTCACTGCAACCTCTGCCTCCCAGGCTCAAGTGATTCTCCCGCCTCAGCCTCACAAGTATTATAGTTGGGACTACAGGCACACGCCACCATGCCCAGCTAACATGTCAACCATTTTTAAGTGTACAGTTCAATGGTTTGAAGGACATTCACAATGTTGCATAATCATCACTGCCATCTACCTCCAGAACTTCTTCATCTTCCCAAACTGAACTCTGTACCTATCAAATACTAACTCTCCATTCCTCCTGCCTCCAGCTCCCTGGGGAACCTCTTTAGAGATGATGTCAAATTGGCCTGGCACAGTGGCTCACGCCTGTAATCCCAGCACTTTAGGAGGCTGAGGCGGGCAGATCATCTGAGGTCAGGAGTTTGAGACCAGCCTGGCCAACATGGTGAAACCCGGTCTCTACTAAAAATACAAAAATTAGCCAGGCGTGATGGTTCATGCCTGTAATCTCAACTACTCAGGAGGCAGAGGCAGAAGAATCGCTTGAACCTGGGAGGCGGAGGCTGCAGTGAGCCAAGATCGTGTCATTGCACTCCAGCCTGGGCGACAGAGCAAGATTCCGTCTCCAAAAAAAAAAAAAGAAAGAAAGAAATGACATCAACTTACAGATGTGGGAAATCCAAGTCACAAGCCTGTTGACAGGCCTCCTGGTCACATCTGAGCTCCCCCAAAAACATAACCTCCCTGAAGGTAAGCTTCTGGTGTTTCTTAGATACTTGGTGATAAACAAGTTGACAGAGGAGGGGCAAGGCAGCTGCTGCCCCCACCCTTTACCAGGAACGAACCTTCCAGACCACAACCTGACTACAGGAATCCAAAAACCCAAGAGCCCCTCAGTGATGTGCAAGTTGGCAGCTAATGGGAATGAACAGTCTTAACTGGCTATGCCAGGAACTACCCTACAGCCTGCCCTTTGCGGTAGAGAAGGCTCTCACACAGAAGGAGTTTTCTCCAGATTTTTATTTTACTTAAAAGCTCTTCCTTGCCTGGGGTTTTGAGGTTGAAAACCACTGCCTCACAGTCACACATTGTAAGTGGGAGTGTAAATTGGTACTACCTTTATGGAGAACAATTTAGCAATTGCTAACAAAAATAAAAGAAAAACACTCCTTGACCCAGCAATACTACTTCTGGAAATTTATTCTACAGACATGAGAGTATATCTGCATGAAAACCTACTTATTGAGATGCTTGCTACAGCACTGTTTGCTTCCCACCTTCTGCTATTACAATCTAAAACCCCATCAACAGGGACCTGGTTTAACACATGATGGTCCATCCATGAGCAGAATACTAAGCCCACCATTACAAGAACTGAGCAACACTACATGAGCCAACAGAGAACCATCTGCAGGATTTATGTATTGTAAAGTCAAAAAAAAAAGATGCACAACAATAAGCAGTCATTTGTGTTTAGCTTTGTTTTTAAGTAATATAGGCCAGGCAAGGTTGATCACGCCTATAATCCCAACACTCTAGGAGGCTGAGGTGAGAGGACTGCTTGAAGCCAGGAGTTTGAGACCAGCCTGGGCAACACAGCAAGACTCCATGTCTACAAAAGTAAAAAAAATTAACCAGGTGCAGCAGCACATGACAATAGTCCCAGCTACTCAAGAGGCTGAGGCGGGAGGACTGCTTGAGCCCAGGAGTTCGAGGCTGCAGTGAGCTATGATCACATCACTGCTCTCTACCTTGGGTAACAGAGCAAACCCTCTCTCTAAAGAAAAAAAAATTAAAATTAAATTTTTAGGCTGGTAGCGTTGGCTCCTGCCTATAATCCCAGCACTTTGGGAGGCTGAAGCAGGCAGATCACTTGAGGCCAGGAGTGGGAGACCAGTCTAGCCAACATGGCAAAACCCTGGCTCTACTAAAAAATACAAAAATTAGCCAGGTGTGGGGGATGCATTCCTGTAATCCCAACTACTTGGGAGGCTGAGGCACAAGAATCGCTTGAACCCAGGAGGCAGAGGTTGTAGTGAGTGGAGATCGCACCACCGCACTCTACCCTGGGCAACAGAGTAAGATTCTGCTCAAAAAAAAAAAAAATTTAATTTAAAATTTAAAAAGTGGCTGGGCATGGTGACTTACACCTGTAATCCCACCACTTTGGGAGGCCAAGGTGGGTCGATCACCTGAGGTCAGGAGTTCAAGACCAGCCTGGCCAATATGGCAAAACCTCATCTCTACTAAAAATACAAAAAATTGGCCTGGTGCGGTGGCTCACGCCTGTAATTCCAGCACTTTGGGACGCCGAGTCAGGTGGATCATGAGGTCAGGAGATTGAGACCATCCTGGCTAACACGGTGAAACTCCGTCTCTACTAAAAATACAAAAAATTAGCCGGGCGTGGTGGCGGGTGCCTGTAACCCCAGCTACTCGGGAGGCTGAGGCAGGAGAATAGCTTGGACCCGGGAGGCGGAGGTTGCAGTGAGCCCAAGATTGTGCACTGCACTCCAGCCTGGGCGACAGAGTGAGACTCTGTCTCAAAAATAATAATAATAATAAAATAAAATAAAAATAAAAATACAAAAAATTAGCCAGGCATGGTGGTGTGTACCTGTAATTTCAGCTACTTGGGAGACTGAGGCAGGAGAATCGCTTGAATCCAGGAGACAGAAGCTGCAGTGAGCCAAGATCACACCACTGCACTCCAACCTGAGCAACGGAGCGAGACTCCGTCTCAGAAAAAAAAAAAAAAATTTAAAAAGTAATATACATTAATATACAGAGAGAATCTCTCTGAAAGAGGATACACACACAAAACTAGCAACCATTGCTGTTTCTGGGAAGGAAAACTAAGATATTGAAGACGGGGTGGCAAGTCTTATGTTTGCCTGTAGCTGCTTTTCACTTCGGTACCAAGTATAATGCATTACTTACTTACACAAATAATATTTAATATATACATGATCTTTATATTTTATTACTTAATTGTAATCTATGAGTTTGTAAGTTCCATAAGGAATGTATCTAATTTATCTTCAGAATCTTGCTAATGTCTGGTACAATGTCATGCATAGCCTTTTCAGTGTTTTGTTAAAAAAAATTTTTTTTTTGAGACAGAGTTTTGCTCTGTAGTCCAGGCTGGAGTGCAGTGGTGAGATCACAGCTCACTGCAGCCTCGACCTCTTGGGCTCCCTTGATCCTCCTGCTTCAGCCTCCCGAGTAGCTGGGAATACAGGCATGTGTCACCACGCCCCGCTAATTTTTGTATTTTTTTGTAGAGATGAGGTCTTGCCATGTTGCCGAGGTTGATCTGAAACTCCTGGGCTCAAGCAATCTGCCCACCTCAACCTCGCAAATGTTAAATGTTTTTTAATAAGTGAAAGAATGAATGAGTAAATGATTCTAAAGCACTCAAAAAACAATGTTCTTTGAATCCTAGAAAATTGTGAGTCTTGAATTACTAGAGAAGGAAGAAGTTAGGTAGAAACAAAAACAAATCAATAATTGATATCTGGGTACAAAAAGCAGACTCAGTCATATCAAAGGATGATGTACACCACTGATGGTTCATTTAAGTTGATGTTACAGATTTAACAGGAGTTTTAAAAATTTCAATTCTAATAACTATTTTATGTTTCAAAATGCCAATATTTAATATTTCTTTTGGAATAGCAGAATGCAAAGAAAATGTATGGTCCAGGCTGGGTGTGGTGGCTCACGCCTGTAATCCCAGCACTTTGGGAGGCCGAGGCGGGCGGATCACGAGGTCAGGAGTTCGAGATCAGCCTGACCAACATGGTGAAACCCCCATCTCTATTAAAAATACAAAAATTAGCTGGGCGCAGTGGCAATCGCCTGTAATCCCAGCTACTCAGGAAGCTTAGGCAGGAGAATCGCTCGAACTTGGGAGGCAGAAGTTGCAGTGAGCCGAGATCACGCCACTGCACTCTAGCCTGGGTGACAGAGTAAGACTCCAACTCAAAAAAAAAAAAAAAAAAAGGAAACAAAGAAAATGTATGGTCCAAAACAATTTTAAAATCCATTCTTTAAAACCACATTAGGGGCCGGGCGCGGTGGCTCACACCTGTAATCCCAACACTTTGGGAGGCCGAGGCAGGCGGCTCATCAGGTCGGGAGTTCAAAACCAGCCTGACCAACATAGTGAAACCTCATCTCTACTAAAAATACAAAAAAATTAGCCGGGCATGGTGGTGCGCACCTATAACCCCAGCTCTCAGGAGGCTGAGGCAGGAAAATCGCTTGAACCCGGGAGGCCGAGGTTGCAGTGAGCCAAGATTGCACCACTGTACTCCAGCCTAGGCGACAGAGCAAGACTCCGTCTCAAAAAAAAAAAAAAAAAAAAAAATTAGGGTCCTGTGAGCCTCACATCCCTAAAAAATCAGAAAGAAGATCTAAAAACCAAGCAGACCTTTCAGTGAGTTGAATAGAACTGCAAAGGGTTCTGCAGGGATTGATGCATATCCTTGGGTAAGCTTGGGAACTCTTGCCTTACTAACCTGTCACTCTTGCCTTACTATTCTCCACAATCCAGTCTGGCAAGCAGGCTGCCTACAACCCCCACCATTTAGAAGAGGGCCAACTTGCAGATCAGACCATGAAGCTTCAGGAAAAAAGCTGTCACAAAGCCAGAGGGTTTTAGTCCTAGGAGAACTGCACTGACCCCTCTGGTGGTCATGCAAACCACTATGGTTAAAATAAGGCAGAAAATTAAAAGTAGCAAAACCACACTGAGGAGAGAAAAGAAACAGAACTAGGGAGGAGGGAGGATGACTTAGGAAGTATGGCCAGCATGATGGGTTCAGCCTGAAGGACATCTGGCAGACACACATCCATCCGCCCCTTCCGTGGCCTCCGAGAACAGCCTGGTTCATGATATTGGAACTTAAACTTCATCGTGGTAGCCTCAGTCAGCTAAATGACTCAGCAATCCCTCAAAGACTGAATTATCTCTAGGGTTCTCTGTTGATTGAAAGAGAGGCAAGAATTGCCTTTGAGAAAGATCAGGATAATGACTGGGGAAATGTGATGAAGCTTGCATGAATGACGGCAGTGATGAAGTAGTGTCTGTTCTCTGGTTTCCAGCAGGAGCGAAAGATTTATTTCCAATAACCAGGCTCTGTTCATTGGGGTCTCGTCCAAACACTGCCCTCGCTCCTACTCAACACGGTGGTCTGGGGGATGCCAGGGCAAGGGACCACAAAGCTACAGGGAATTTCTGAGAGCCCTGCCCTTGGAGAATGCACGAATGGTTCATCCCTCCTCAAGTTACATCCATCATCCAGGATGAGTTTGAAATAATGGACTTCCAGGCTCTGTGATAACGACTTAATGGTGCAAAAATACGTTCAAAACATTCTGGAAGAGTCCTCAGAATAACCCCGATGAGAGATGCTGAACATCCTGCATCACACCACTTACACCGCTGCCCTCCATTTCCTGCGAGTCCAGGTCACAGGGGGCCCAGGAGGTGCCGGCAGCCGCCTCAACTGCTTCTAACCAGAAAATAAGGTCACTGGCTTGTTGACGCCCAAGCACACAGGTTTCAGAGGTGCTCCTTCCCATCAAATTCACCAATGGTTTCCACTGACGCATAGAAAAACAATGGTGTTTGCCTACTTATTTTGCAACAGGCTGCCATACTGTCTTATTCTAATTAATTTTCAGTTTGTCTACTTTGAAACCCTAAGACAACAGTCGTATCCACTCAAAACATTCATTTTGCAACCTCTTATTTGAGAGTTAGGTCCTGCCTCTTTTTCCTAGCCTGTTGCATTGGCTTGAATCTAGAATAACGATCAGTACTAATGAGAGAGAAGGCATGCTTTTCTTGCAACAGACATTAAAAGGCATGTGTCTTAGAGCAGCAGTGCTTTCTAGATGTTATTTGTCCCTGGAATGCTTTTTTGATGCAATACCCAGGAGCATTCTGTGTTCCTCAAACATACTTCGGAAAATGCTACTAAAGCGTTTGACTATTAAGGATAAAGTGGCTGAGTGTTGTTGCTCATGCACCATAATCCTACCACTTTGGGAGGCCGAGGGGGATCACTTAAGGTCAGGCATTCAAGACGAGCCTGGTAAACATGGCGAAACCCCATCTCTAGGAAAAAAAAAAAAAAAAAAAGCTGGCTGGCACCTGTAGTCCCAGCTATTTAGGAGGCTGAGGTGGGAGAATCACTTGAGCACAGGAGGTGGAGGTTGCAGTGAGCTAAATCATGCCACTGCACTCCAGCCTGGGTGACAGAGCAAGACCCTGTCTCAAGTAAAAAAAAAAAAAAAAAGGCAGGAGGGGCAGGTGCAGTGGCTCATGCCTGTAATCCCAGCATTTTGGGAGGCTGAGGCGGATCACAAGGTCAGAAGATTGAGACCATCTTGGCTAAGGTGGTGAAACCCCGTCTCTACTAAAAATACAAAAAATTAGTTGGGCGTGGTGGCATGCATCTGTAGTCCCAGCTACTTGGGAGACTGAGGCAGGAGAATCGTGTGAACCCAGAGGCGGAGGTTGCAGTGAGCCAAGATCACACCACTGCACTCCAGCCTGGGCAACAGAGCAAGACTCCATCTCAAAAACAAAACAAAACAAAAAACGGATAAAGTAGCTACTGATGGGAGATATTCCTTATCATGTTGAAATCTTTGCCTATCCTTCAGTCTCTACATTTTTAAGAGTAATGAGGCTGAGGCCGGTGGCTCACGCCTGTAATCCCAGCAGTTGGGAGGCCAAGGTGGGCGTATCACCTGAGGTCAGGAATTCAAGATTAGTCTGGCCAACATGATGAAATCCCGTCTTTACTAAAAATATAAAAATCAGCCAGGTGTGGTGGTGAGCACCTGTAATTCCAGCTACTCAGGAGGCTGAGGCACGAGAATTGCTTGAACCCGGGAGGCAGAGACTGCAGTGAGCCAAGATCACTGCCATTGCACTCCAGCCTGGGGAACAAAAGCGAAACTCCATCAAAAAAAAAAAAAAAAAAAAAAAAGGAGTAACGAGGCTGGGCATGGTGGCGCACATTTGTAGTCCCAGCTACTCGGGAGGCTGAGGGAGGAGAATCCCTTAAGCCCAGAAGTTAAGGCCAGCCTGGGCAACATGGGAGTCCTCTCTCTAAAAAAATTAAAAAGTAATGGATAGTGAACTTTATCAGATGCTTTTCTGGCATCAACTGAAAGCATATTAGTTGTTTTATTTGTATTTTTTTCCTTTTTTCTTTTAGTAGATCTCCTAATATTTAACCTATGTTTTTGAGGCTGGCCCACAACTCAGCATAATGAGCCCTGTGCTGGGTACTTGTACTGGGGAAACACAGAGACACAGAAACATGCATAGAGTTCTTGCCTACAGAAGGAAGAGAGGGGAGAGGAAGATGGTGAAAACAACACACACATGCACACGCACACTCCTGCAATACCATCTGAAAAGCAGGCTAGTACTTGTGAATTTTGTTTTTCGTGTGTTTTTTTTGAGATGAGGTTTTGCTCTGTTGCCCAAGGTGGAGTGCAGTGGTACGATCATAGCTCACTGCAGCCTCAAATTCTTGGGCTCAAGCGATCCTCCTGCTTTGGCCTCCCCAAGTGCTGGGACTACAGGTACACACCCAGCTAATTTTTGAAATTTTTTGCAGAGATGGGGTCTCGGTAAGTCGCCCAGGCTAGTAGTACTTGTGAATTAATGTGTCACATACAGGGCACAGTGAGGACCTCAGGGAACCACATATGAATCATGCTAATCCCACAGGGCTTCCAGGAAGTGGCACAGAGCATTTGGGGACAGGCTGGAAATGAAGGCCTATGGATTTCAGTCCTACCTTGTGTGGGACGGAAGGGCACACTTTCCTGGCCCACAATTATCTCAGCAGTAAAACAGTAGAAATAATTATAGATGGAAAAGACCATTGGAAACACCCAGCTCTGCCTCCTTCATTTGAAAACAGAAGCTAAGGTTGGGGCCAGGGTTCATTTGCCCAACGCCACCGAGCCATCCCTATGTCCTTCTTGGCTCCAAGGGGAAGGGGAAGAGAAACAAAAGAGCTTTGAGATGCTGGGCAGAAAGGAAGATGAGAACAGCTTTCCGTAATAGATGTAATTGCTTCTACCTGAAAAACTGGCTGAGTCAGGAGGTGACCAGGGTGCTAGGCTTAGGGTGTAGAGGACAGAAATAGGAGAGGCTTGGACAGGAAAAGGAGATGATCCTGGTGCTGTCCCCCACCCCACCCCCACATGCCTAGGTCACCAGAGACATCCCCACCTTCTATTCTACATCAATACACCTGAGCAGATGTGTGAGGATGGCTTTCACATTCATTCATTCATTTATTCATTCAACAAATATGGAGATTATACTGGGTTGAAGAATGTCCTCCCAAAACTCATATTGTTGTCAGAAACTCAGAATGTGACTTTACTTGGAAACAGGGTCACTGCAGATGTCATTAGTTAAGGTGAGGTCATATTGGAGTAGGGTGAGCCCTAAATCCAATGACTGGTGTCCTTATAAAAGTCACAGAGGCAGATAGACACAGAGGGAGACAACCATGTGACAACTTAAGCAGAGGTTGGAATTATGTGTCTTTAAGTCAAGGAACACCAAGAATGGCCTGCAACCACCAGAAGCTAGGAGGGAGGCCGGGAACAGATACTCTTTGCGGTCTCTAGAAGGAACCAAACTGCTGAAACCCAAAATTTGGATGTGTGGCCTCCAGTACTGTGAGATAATACATTTTCATTACTTTAAGCCATCCAGTTCTGGTGGGTTGTTATGGCAGCCCTAAGGAATTAACACAAAGAGATGGCAGTGCACAAGCCCCTGCATGCCTGCCCTAGGAGCAGAGGCTTCAGGAGGCAGAGGGAGGGTCTGGTTCCATCTGGAATCCCTCAAGGACATCACCCTTACTCTTGCCCCAATCACAAAGCCTCACTCTGCCAGCCAGCCACACCTTCCACTGCTCTTCCAGAGCTGCTCCTAGCTTGTGTCTGTGCAAGGTCCTGACGGAAGCAGCAGCCCCAGGCCGACTGTGACTGCTTACTGGAAGGGACCATCACATGGGCCAGGCACAAGGATGAATCCAAGCACATGTCAAGCTCTGGGAGGTGCCAGGAACTATGCTAGGCCCTTTCACATACATTCTCCTTTAAACCTCAGGACCAACCAGAGGCAGGAAGGAAAGACAAGCTCTGAGAAAGCATGTGACCTGCTCAGGGTCCCACAGCATGTCCGTGGCAGAACCCTGCTCCACATTCAGGCTGTCTGTATGAGGGCTGTTGGGTTCTCAGCACACCCAGTGCCCGAATCCCCCAGGGCTGAAGCAACTGCCCCTCGACAGAACTGTCTCCCACTCGCTCTGCAGCTGTGGATGTCAGGGACCGCAGGCAGTTGGCATCTGCTCTTTGAAAAGGTATTTATCTTTCCACTCACTGAGAGCAAGCGAGAGCCATATAAGGACATGCCCAACGTCAGGTGCACAAGTGTTCCAGAGACAGATGTCATTCATACGCAGGGACCAGACATGGCCGTTAACTGCCAGGAACACCCCCCTCCACTCCCCCAAGAGCATGGCGAGTACACTGTTGAGCAAGGAGCTCTCAGCTGGGCCACAGGTGTAGGGTTGCCTCTCGCAGCGCCTGGGACAGCCAGCGCTCCATAAACACAGAGCAAGGTGTGGTCTAGCCCCGAGAGCCACTGGAGGTTCTAAGCAGTATTCATGAACAGCCCTATAAGCCTGAAATTTTTGTTTGTTGTCATTCTTTTGTTCTTTTCTTTCTTTCCTTTTTTTTTTCTTTTTTAACCATTTTGACAATTTATAAGTGTAAAATTTAGTGGCATCAAGGGCATTCACAATGTTGTACAACCACCGCCACTATCCATTTCCAGAGCATTTTCATTATCCCAACCAGAAGCTTTGTACCCACTAAACACTCATTCCCCATCTCCCTTACCCAATCCCTGATAACCACTATTCTACTTTCTCTGTCTGTGTATTTGCCTACTCTAGGTACCTCATATAAGTAGAGTTATACAATATTGTCCTTTTGTGTCTGACTTCTTTCATTTAAAATGTTTTCACGGTTCATCGATGGTTCATTCAATACTTGGCCAATATTATTTGGCCATAAAGAAGAATGGAATGCTGACACATATTGTTTGATGGAACCAAACAGTATGGCGTATGAACAGACCACATTCTGTTTACCCACTCATCAACTGCTGGACACGTGAGTTGTTTCTACCTTTTGGCCGTTGAGAACAGCACTACTATGAATATTAAGCTACAAGTATCTGTTCAAGTCCCTGCTTTCAAGTCTCTTGGGTATAGACCTAGAACTAGGTGTGGATCTACTGTGTCATATGGGGATTTTGTGTTTAACCACTTGAGGAACCACCAAATTGTCTTCCACAGCAGCTGCAACCATTTGACATTCCCACCAGAAACACACGAAGGTTTCAATTTCTCCACATCCTTGCCAATACTTGCCAAAACTGAAATTTTAGAGGTAGGGAAGAGGCAAGTCCCATAAGAGCCCCAGATATGGCTCCACGGCAAATCCCTGCCATCTGCCTACTTCATTCCTGCCATTGTGTACAGAGCAGCAGAAAGAAGAAGAATGCTGGCTGTAGGGTCAGGAAAATCCAATTTTAGTTCCAGCTCTGTGGCCTGCTGGCTGTGTGATCCTGAATAAATACATCGATTGCTCAGAGCCTCAATTATGTCCACTATGGGAATAGAGCCAATGCACCAAGGTCGCTTCCCACCAAAGGCAGGGCTGTGAATCTTATGCCAACGGAAGACAGAGAATTTGAGTATTTTCTTAAACTCTGTGGGATGACAGTAGGTGGTGGCAAGAAGAGACTGTTTCCATCTCCCTTGATAAACCTTTCATGATAATGTTTGGAAAGGACTAGAATACTTTTCCCTTCAACCTCTTCCTCTTTCCCTGCATTCGAATGGAGAATCCAAAATACAGGAAAAAGTAGAAACATGAGGAATGGGGAAAAAAATATCTAGATGAACTACCGAAGGCAACCTTAGCATCACATAATTAATGAACACACACACACACACACACACACGCGCGCGCGCGCTCATCCCTCACTGTAGACGAAAAAGTTTGCCCAAATCTCTATGTCCCCAGATCCATGGTAGCCAGACTAATCTTGAACTCCTGACCTTAGGTGATATGCCCACCTTGGCCTCCCAAGTGCTGGGATTACAGGTGTGAGCCACCGCATCCGGCCCCAGCCTCATTACTCTTAAAAACATAGAGACTGAGGGATAGGCAAAGATTTCAACATGATAAGGAATATCTCCAATTAGGAGCTACTTTATCCATTTGTTTGTTTGTTTGTTTGTTTTTTGAAATGGAGTCTCGCTCTGTTGCCCAGGCTGGAGTGCAGTGGTGCAATCTTGGCTCACTGCAACCTCTGCCTCTGGGTTCAAGCGATTCTCCTGCCTCAGTCTCCCAAGTAGCTGGGATTACAGACGCGTGCCACCATGCCTGGCTAATTTTTTGTATTTTTAGTAGAGACGGGGTTTCACCATGTTAGCCAAGATGGTCTCAATCTTCTGACCTTGTGAGCCGCCTGCCTTGGCCTCCCAAAGTGCTGGGGTTCTGCCAAGCCCAGTGACCACCCCTGAGCCATATGACCAGGTAAGAGTACACCCAGGACATTGGTGATGTGATGGAAACCACCACTCCACACCTCCTGCAAGAGTCCGCAGCGGTGTCACCCACAGGGTCCTGGACAAATGGGCTTCGCATGAGTCAGTGCCAGGAAGCCCTCCAGGCACAACCGTTTTTGCACACACAAATGCCTCCTTCAAACCAGGCTGCAGGGAGGCTCCTCTCAAGCCTTGAAAACATGAAGTGTTCCTTCTGGGGTGCGCCCGGGACAGGTTTTCCCACTTACAAGGGGAAAAAAAATGGTTTTACAAAATGCTTAGATTCCAAAGGCCTATTTAACTCCAAAATAGGCCTGTTGTGTGGTGAACTGTCAAAAGCAGCACTTTAACATAAAGCTCAGGGCCAGGTGACCTAAATTTGAATCTGTTAGCCATGGGACCTTGAGGAAGTAAGGCCTCTGTGGGACTGTTTTCTCATCTGTACAACAGAGTTCATTACAGAGGGTTGTTGTGGGATGAAGTGAGCCTCTGGTATTCAGTAAGTTCCCCAACAAGCACAGGTGCTGTAGCTGGTAGGCCTAGCAGGACAAAACTCAGAAATTCAGCTGCATGGTGGATCATGTTTTGTTAGTGGGCTAGCCAGGGAACCTAAGCATGTGGACAGACATTCTCATGGAAAGCAGCCTTTCGCAGTGCCCACTGTGTGTCAGCTGGAAATGCCCCGCACCAGCCAGCACTTTACACACGCTGAATTAAATCTGGCCACACCCAGCCTAGGAGACCACAAAGGCAGAAGTCAAGCAAAGACATCCAGGGTGAAGGTGGGACCCTTCCCAGCGGCAGGAACAAACCTGCAACCTGCAGGTTCAGCTTCCATTTTTGTAAAAAAGCAAAAATAAAACATGTTTATAGCTAGGAATAATGTACTTTCATTTTAAATATTTTTTTTAGCTAGGAATAATGTACTTTCATTTTTAATTTTTTTTTTTTTTTTTTTTTTTTTTTTTTTTTTTT
>NC_045443.1:120933508-120950569 GCF_002776525.5 Piliocolobus tephrosceles
TTTTTTTTGAGACGGAGTCTCTCTCTGTCGCCCGGGCTGGAGTGCAGTGGCCGGATCTCAGCTCACTGCAAGATCCGCCTCCCGGGTTTACGCCATTCTCCTGCCTCAGCCTCCCGAGTAGCTGGGACTATAGGCGCCCGCCACCTCACCCGGCTAGTTTTATTTTTTGTATTTTTTAGTAGAGATGGGGTTTCACCATGTTAGCCAAGATGGTCTCGATCTCCTGACCTCGTGATCCGCCCGTCTCGGCCTCCCAAAGTGCTTTTAAATATTTTTAAACCATTTGACTTTTTAAAAATTTTATTGTGATAAGCATAGTAACATATGACCTCCCCCTTACCAAAACTTAAGTGTAAAATATGTTATTGTTGACTATAAGTACAATGTTGTATAGCAGATCCCTAGAGCTTATTCATCTCACTTGACTAAAACATTATGCCCATAGATTACTAACTCCCCATTGCTTCCTCCCCTCAGACCCTGGCACCCACCATTCCGCTCTCTGACTCTATGAATTTGACTACTCTAGGTACCTTGTATAAGTGAGATCATGCAGCATTTGTCTTTCTGTGACTGTTCTATTTCATGTAACATAATGTCCTACGGGTTCATCCATGTTATTCCATATGGCAAGATTTCCTTTTTTGTTTGGTGTTTTAGAGACAGGGTCTCACTATGCTGCCCAGGCTGGAGTGCAGTAGCTATTAACAGGCGAGATCATAGCACACCATAGCCCCAAACTCCTGAGCTCAAGCGATCCTTCCAAGTAGCTGGGATTGCAAGCCTGTGCTACCCTACCCAGTTTAGGATCTTCTTCTTTTTTATGGCTGAATACTATTTTGTTGAATGTATATACCACATTTTCTTTACCCATTCATCAGTTGATGGACATTTTTTAATTATTTGATTTTTAAACTTATCTTTGTTAATTTCCCATGAACACATATTACTTACAAATTTTTTTGGCCAGGCACAGTGGCTCACGCCTATAATCCCAGCACTTTGGGAGGCCGAGGTGGGTGGATCACGAGGTCTGATGGAGACCATCCTGGCTAACACGGTGAAACCTCGTCTCTACTAAAAATACAAAAAAATTAGCCGGGTGTGGTAGCGGGTACCTGTAGTCCCAGCTACTCGGGAGGTTAAGGCAGGAGAATGGTATGAACCTGGGAGGCGGAGCTTGTAGTGAGCCGAGATCGCACCACTGCACTCCAGCCTGGGCAACAGAGCAAGACTCCGTCTCAAAAAAAAAAAAAATTTTTAAACACATTTATAAAAACCAGAAAAAGTAACAAAAAATAAAAAATTTAACTTGGTATTAAAGAAAGGGGCCTCCTGCAGGCCAGGCGCAGTGGTTCACGCCTGTAATCCCAGCACTTTGGGAGGCCGAGGCAGGCAGATCACGAGATCAGAAGATCAAGACCATTCTGGCTAACACGATGACACCCCGCCTCTACTAAAACTACAAAAAAATTAGCCAGGCGTGGTGGTGGGCGCCACGTAGTCCCAGCTACTCAGAAGGCTGAGGCAGGAGATTGGCGTGAACCTGGGAGGCGGAGCTTGCAGTGAGCAGAGATCGCGCCACTGCACACCAGCCTGGGCGACAGTGTGAGACTCCGTCCCCGAAAAAAAAAAAAAAGAAAAAGAAAGGGGCCTCCTGCTTGTTCTTTCTGACTCCCCCTCAATCTCAATCCATGTGGCCTTCAATAAATCAACCCCTTGGCCTCACCTTATCTTCCACGTAATCCAGAACACAGATCACACAGATTAAGAGTATGATTATGGGCCGGGCGCGGAGGCTCAAGCCTGTAATCCCAGCACTTTGGGAGGCCGAGACGGGCGGATCACAAGGTCAGGAGACCGAGACCATCCTGGCTAACATGGTGAAACCCCGTCTCTACTAAAAATACAAAGAAACTAGCCGGGCGAGGTGGCGGGTGCCTGTAGTCCCAGCTACTTGGGAGGCTGAGGCAGGAGAATGGCATGAACCCGGGAGACGGAGCTTGCAGTGAGCTGAGATCCGGCCACTGCACTCCAGCCTGGGCGACAGAGTGAGACTCCGTCTCAAAAAAAAAAAAAAAAAAAGAGTATGATTATTTACCATATTACAGCTAATTCACAAATGGCCTTAAAATTCTCAAAGCATGTTGAATGCAACTCCTCCTTAGTCACCCAGCCCTAAATTAATAATTAAGCACTCGGCCAGGCATGGTGGTTCATGCCTGTAATCCCAGCATTCTGGGAGGCCAAGGTGGGCGGATCAGGAGGTCAGGAGATCCAGACCTTCCTGGCTAACACAGTGAAAGCCCATCTCTACTAAATATACAAAAAATTAGCCAGGCGTGGTGGCTCCTGCCTGTAGTCCCAGCTATTTGGGAGGCTGAGGCAGAAGAATCGCTTGAACCCAGGAGGCAGGAATTGCAGTGAGCCGAGATCACGCCACTGCACTCCGGCCAGAGAGAGTGAGACTCCATCTCAAAAAAATAATAATAATTAAGCACCTTTAAATTGGTGAATATGGAAATGTACAGCACAGCATCGTAGGCACCACTGCACACAAAATTGACCCCGGCCTGATAATGGATTTCCTAAGTCACTTGCTTATGGAGCACTTTCTCATCGAAAGTTAATAAGCCTAATGAGGGCAAGTGTGACTTTGTGAATGCCAGACTGACTTTCTGATCTGAGTCAGCGACGCAGGAGGCTGCCTATGTCATCCTCCTGGATTCATTTCCGGGAGCACCAAAAAGGCCGACCAAGGGGACAGAACTACAGGAGGCCATGTGCCCTGTGCCTTCCCTACTACTATCTGCTAGGAGTCAGCACACATTTCAAAGGCCACCGAGAGCTAGGACACGTACCCGCCACCTTTTCCTGGAGCTGGCCCCAGAACCTCTGTAGGAAAGGGGGCCCTCTGGCAGACAGAGTCACAGGCGAGCCCCTCTGGCTCCTTCCAGACCACAGAAGGCCCAGGTGGGCAGAAGAAGGCTATGCCTTACCAACCCTCATACCCATGACTGATGAATACCTGCTCTGTGCCTGACCAAGACAACAGCAGCTCATGATTGTACTTGATAGATCATAAAGCCACCCTCCCAGCCAGTCTCTCTGAATCCACACAGCAGCCTTGAGAGGGACCACTGCTACTGTCACCAGGTGGGTATTGGAACCAAGGCACAGAAAGGTGCTCTCGTGGCTGGGCGCAGTGGCTCACACCTATAAGTCCCAGCACTTTGGGAGGCCGAGGAGGAGGATCACTTGAGGCCAAGAATTTAAGACCAGCCTGGCGAACATAGTAAAACCCCATCTCCACTAAAAATACAAAAATTAGTGGGACGCGGTGGTGCGCGCCTGTAGTCCCAGCTACTCAGGAGGCTGAGGCAAGAAAATCACTTGAACCTGGGAGGTGGAGGCTGCAGTGAGCCAAGTTCACACTACTGCACTCCAGCCTGGGTAACAGAGCGAGATTCTGTCTCAAAAAAAAAAAAAGAAGAAGGGGAAGGGGAAGAAGAGGAAGAAGAAGAAGGAGGAGGAGGAAAGAAAAAAAGAAAGATGCAACTGTCAATGGTCACTTACCTTGGAAATGGGACAAGTGATGTCCCTAAACCCTCCTAGTTCAGTTGTCTTTTGTTGTTCCTCATCCAGAGGCAAACTAAAGTCAAAATTTCACTGGCCCAGAAACACCTAAATGTCTATAAATGGACGAATGAAGAAAGAAAATGCAGTGTATGCCTACAAGGAACCATTAGTCTGTCTTAAAAAGAAAAGACAGCTAGCTGGTGCAATGCTTCACGCCAGTAATCTCAACACTTTGGGAGGCCGAGGTGGGTGGATCGCTTGAGCTCAGGAGTTCAAGACCAGCCTGGACAACATGGCAAAACCCCATCTCTGCAAAAAAATACAAACATTATCCAGACATGGTGGTGTGTGCCTGTAGTCCCAGCTACTTGGGAGGCTGAGGCAAGAGGATCACTTGAGCCCAGGAGTTTGAGGCTGCAGTAAGCTGTGTTGGTGTCACTGCACAAGTGACAGAGAGAGACCCTGTTTCAAAAATAAAAATGCTTAAAATGGTACATTTTATATTATGTATATTTTACCACAAAAAAAAGGAATGAAGTACTGATCCATGATATGACATGGTTGAACCTTGAAAATATGTTATGTGAAAGAAACCAGACACAAAAGGCCAAACATGCTGGGTGTGGTGGCTCACACCTGTAATCCCAGCACTTTGGGAGGCTGAGGTGGGTGGATCACGAGGTCAGGAGATCGAGACCATCCTGGCTAACACAGTGAAACCCCATCTCTACTAAAAATACAAAAAAATTAGCCAGGTGTGGTGGCGGGCATCTATAGTCCCAGCTACTCAGGAGGCTGAGGCAGGAGAATGGCGTGAACCCGGGCGGAGCTTGCAGTGAGCCGAGATTGCGCCACTGCACTCCAGTTTGGGCCACAGAGTGAGACTCCGTCTCAAAAAAAAACAAAAAACACACAAAAAAAGCCAAACATTATATGATTCCATGTATATGAAATGTTCAGAATAGGTAAATCAATAGAAACAGAAAGTAGATGAGTTGTTGCCAGGGGGCTGGGGGAGGGAAGAATGGGGAGTGACTGCCCATGGGTGTAGGGTTTCCTTCTGCAGTGATGAAAGTGTTCTGGAATTCGATAGAGCCAATGGGTGCACACTGTTATGAATATACTATATAACACTGAATTATATACTTTAAAAATATTTTTAATTTTATAAAATTAAATTTTAATTTTCAAATTAAAATACTTTTAATTTTATAGGATGGGCACAGTGGTTCACATCTGTAATCACAGCACTTTGAGAGGCCCAGGCAGGAGGATCACTTGGCAGGAGGATCACTTGAAGCCAGGAGTTCAAGCACCCTGGGCAACATAGCAAGACCCTGCCTCTACAAAAAATTAGGCAATTAGCCAGGCACTGTGATGCAAGCCTGTAGTCCCAGCTACTTGGGAGGCTGAGGCAGGAGGATCCCTTGAGCTCAAGTGGTTGAGGTTGCAGTGAGCTACGATTGTGCTACTGTACCCCAGCCTGGGTGAGAGAGTAAGATCCTGTCTCAAAAATAAATAAATAAATAAATAAAATGTTTAATTTCATATCATGTGTAAATTCACCTCAATTTTTAAAAACAGACAATTATTGGCTGGGCACGGTAGCTCACACCTGTAATCCCAGCACTTTGGGAGGCTGAGGCAGGTGGATCACGAGGTCAGGAGATCAAGATCCTGGCTGACACAGTGAAACCACGTCTCTACTAAAAATACAAAAAAATTAGCCGGGCATGGTGGCGGGCGCCTGTAGTCCCAGCTGCTCGGGAGGCTGAGGCAGGAGAATGGCGTGAACCCGGGAGGCGGAGCTTGCAGTGAGCCGAGATCGCACCACTGCACTCCAGCCTGGGCGACAATGCGAGAGTCTCTCTCAAAAAAAAAAAATAAATAACAGACAATCGCACATCTCTGCCTTCTTTCCTGTTCTGTCCAAAGCCTCATCTGGTGCCTCTCTTTTTCCACTGGCTTCCAGAGACCCTTCCTGTCCTCTCCCACACACCACATCTGCTGGAATCTACTGCATTTTCTCTCTGCATCTCCAGCCTTAACATGGCCAGAAACTTGGAATCCTTCTGGGTTATTCCAAGCATCTAGGCAAGATTATAGTGAGAGTAGGAATAAACTGGCAATCCACCACCTGGAGAGCAGGAAGGCCCAGCCCTGAGACCTCACTGTTTGCTTTTTGGGGGAATCCTGGCCATTCCAGAGGCCAAGTAGTCCACTTCTACTTTTCTAGGTATGACTTATTATCACCCCTTCCCCACAGACCACCTCCCCCAAGTTTTCTTTCATCCAGAGATTTAATTAAATCCCTCTTTCAAATTTAGAACCAAGTTAGGCAACCTGAGGGAACATAAAAAGGGATAATTCAGTGTCCCCAGGCACCCCACCAGCTGGCTGGGACACCCAGGCCCTGGGAGCTAAATCAAGAGGACAGCAATGCAGGTTTAATTCTAGATGGTCTGAGAAGTTCAAGGGATGTGTCTCTATCTAGATGAAGAACCCAGGTTCAGCTGCTCCAGACATGCCCTCTTAGGCTCCCGGGGAACGCAGGCCCTATGACTCCTGCTCAGGGGACCCGAGTCAGACATTCCCACACTGGGCCCACCTGCATAACCCCTTAATCCTCTCAGCCCACTGGCCACAGGCCCCTCTGCTCCTTCAGCCCAGAAGACCCCAGAGACAGCAAGGAAGGTGGGCACCCCCAGAGGACGCAGCCACGAGTTCCAGCCTCCTCCTCCCCACCCTGGCTTCCTGTTGCCCTATTCCTGAGGTCAGCTCTGGGCCCCTGCTGCTTCTTTAATGAGTCAGAGAACAAGGAAAAGAGCAAAAGTGAGCAGGCTCAGGGAAAGATGGAGACTAAGCTGGCCCTGGCTGAAGGTGAGCGAGGCCCCTCCTCCAGGACAAGCTGCTAGGAACTGTGCTCTTTTTTAAAAAATCCCCTGCCCCACCCCCTAACAGAAAGGAGGCCATAAACAGGGATCTGCTTGACCAGCTGTCACCCAGCCAGTCTGAATGTCGTTCTCCCTTAAAGGGAGAAAAAGGCAGCAACTCTCAAGTAAGACTCCTAAACCCCCCAGGACCACACCCCAGAGGCCTAGCTAGACTCCACTCCTGCTCTCTAACCTCCAGCCTACAGGTGCATGTCTGGACAACTTCACAAGTAGGTCCGAATTTGGCCTCAAAATCACATAAACAGATGTGATCCCAGAGCATGCAATCCTGTCTTGGTGAATCTGCTCTAAGTCCATGCATCCCTTTGGCCTCTTTGAAAAGGAACAAACAGAAGAGGAATTCTGTTTTCCTCTTGGAAAAAAGAAAAGGAAAAAAAAAAAAAAAACCCATACAAACCCAAATGGAAAGGTACTTTGTACTGCTTAAACTCAACCAGATCAGGAAATACTGATGTTTTAAAACAACAGCACAGGCTGTGTAACAGAACATGACCGAATACAAGCATGAATATGAGGGATCAGGTCTAGAGTCCAGTCAGCAGTTAACTCCTTGTGCGGTGAGGCCTAAGTCATGACCTCTCTGAGTCTTAGGGTCCCCATCTGTGAGACACAACAAATGAAAGCACTGGGGGCCACACCATGACTTCTCTGAGCCTCAGTTTCCTCACCTGTAAAATGGGCACAGCAACATTTGTGAAAGTCCCGTGAAGCACAATGGGCAGAAGTATGCCATGCACTGTGGTGTCTTAGATAAAAGGTGGGTAAGCGGGAAAGGCCCCTCCTCTCTGTACCTCCAGCCACTGCCTCTGCAAGAACAATCCACAGACACTGGATCGCCACCATGCCACTGCGCCCGGCACCAGCAACTCAAACACAAATAGCTGAGATCCCCTCAGCCTGAGAAGCAGCTAGGATAGACCAGGGATGCCTCTGGTTTGGAGGCTTCCCAGGAGAGGGAAGAGCAGCCATCTCCTGGAGCAGGAATCTTAAGCACTGGAAAAGCCCATAACACAGAGTCGATAAGGCTGGGTATGGTATGGGAGCCACTGGCCTGAACCCTGCAAACTCCAGTCCTACAGCTCCCAGGCCACCAAGACAAACCTGAGTGAGCTGCACGTCCCAGATTTTATGAGCCGGCCTCCAATTCACTAGCTGTGTCCTTGAGTCTTAATCCCGCTCCACTGCCAACACCCCACACCCAGCCCTGTGATCTTAGGGTTTCAGGGAAATGGAAAGTCATTCCTCTTTGTGGAAAGGTCAAACCCTTGGGCTCGGTTTTTTCCAATGCTCCTTCTGGCTCTCCTATTTGTTTGATTCTAAATTCCTTTA
The DNA here is from genome assembly GCF_002776525.5 of Piliocolobus tephrosceles. Lineage (NCBI taxonomy): Eukaryota > Metazoa > Chordata > Mammalia > Primates > Cercopithecidae > Piliocolobus > Piliocolobus tephrosceles. Next base: position 120,941,371 of record NC_045443.1, read on the forward strand.
TCCCCTCTGCTGGAAAGTCAGACAGAACATTCCTCAGGAAAGAGAACTTTTAGCGGGGGTGTGGTGGGGAGGAATAATTGAGATAAAATGAAAAATGGGTGAAATCAGGTACTATAAAATCTTGGTACTCAAAGAGTGCACAACAAATTGCACCGGTCAGCAGTCATTACCGTGAACTCACAATGCTTTGGTGAGTCACCCAAGGCTGGGAACTGAAATCAAACTAACACTCTCTATCACAGTACAGGACAAGAGCTCAGCTGCATACTAATGGCAAGAAGCCGCTAAATGCATCCCTTGCTACTCCCAGCAGCAAATGCATAAGCTACTTCATACTCAAATATAAATTAGTGAGCTATTTTCCTTGCTGGGTTAATACAAATCGTGCTCTGGACCAATTAAGTAAGCCACTTCAAAACTTTGCTTCAGCATATTGGAAAATGTCCCGCTTAGGGGAAGAATGAAGTCTCGGGTGATGCATGCCCAATTGATGGCAAAATAGGTGAGAGTGCTTTCAGAATTATTGAGGATTTTATTATTAATGGTGTTTCAGTGTTGGCTTCTTAAACACATCAAACAAATTTCCTTTAAACTAGTAGTTCCTGACTGCCACGGGGAAGGCTGCAGGCCTCCCACCTCCCAGATGGTTCAACCACAATAAACGTTTGGCCTGTCAGATGCACAACATTGACGAACTAATTGAAATATGCTGCAACAAGCAAATCCAAAATAAATGTGGAATAATTGTTTCCTTACATGATAACCCGCTGAAGTGCCTCCACGTCTGGCCACCCCTGCTGACTGAATGTTCCCCCTGCTCTGTGAGCCTCACTTATGTGTGGTTTTCAAGGGAGTTAAATGCTTCTTTCCAGTGTGATTACCCACATGGGAAAAATTCTAATTGCAAAAAATGTTGAGTTTTTCTCCCTCTTATGAAAAAAAAAAAAAAAAAAGCAAGTGAAAAGTCAACTGTTATAAAGTACCAAGGAAAGCAATTAAATGGGCCCTTCAGTGTGAAAGAGAAATTGTCCTCCTGTTCTCCAGAGCACCATGGCCAAGCCAGCGTTAACCACGCATCCACACCTGCGGGGAAGCCCTGCCTGTCAGACAACCTCACGCCACTGATGGAAGCTGGGAATGGCCACCTATTTCTACCCTGACACACACATCCCTATCCCCCTCTCCCCTCCCTCCCTTCCTCCAAGGGGCTGTCTAGAGAGACAGCAGAGGGTGGAGGCCAGCAGTACCCACAACAAGGCCCCTCATGGGCTCACAACCTCATGCAGGACACTGGTGCCCAGTGAGCCCTCCCTAGGGGGCTGGGAGGCCGAAGGGCCTGATTCTAATCCCAGGACAACAGAAGCAAAGTGCGGGCCGGGCGCGGTGGCTCACGCCTGTAATCCCAGCACTTTGGGAGGCTGAGGTGGGTGGATCACGAGGTCAGGAGATAGAGATCATCCTAGCTAACACGGTGAAACCCGTCTTTACTAAAAATACAAAAAATTAGCCGGGCGAGGTGGCGGGCACCTGTAGTCCCAGCTACACGGGAGGCTGAGGCAGGAGAATGATGTGAACCCGGGAGGCGGAGCTTGCAGTGAGCGGAGATCATGCCACTGCACTCCAGCCTGGGCGACAGTGCAAGACTCCCTCTCAAAAAAAAAAAGAAGCAAAGTGCACAGCCCTGCTCCATGGCACAGCCTGTGCCTTAGACTTGGGAGGGAAGCCCCCCAGCTGCCAAAAGATAAAATTCAGGCCCTCCCCAGGAATCACCTCTCAAACGGAAATAAACAGCTCTGCAGAGGAGAAACAGTAATAATCTGTATGAATTAGGTACCAACTCTTAAGAGGGCACACAATAGGCAAAAGACTTGGGAAAGGTTCCTCTGAGAGAGCCCAGGCATAAGAAGGCCACAATTTGAGGCATGGGGGCCCCAGGAACCCCCCACCTTGGCCTGAAACACCTCCGTAAGAGGATTATTCCTTTGGGCGAAGGATTGGTCTCAGCTCCTCTTAAGAAAGGCCAAGTCTATTGCAGGGCTGCCACCAGAACCCTCAGCATGAAAGTACAGAGTCCCTCCTACCTGTAGACTTGAGCAGAGAGAGATGGCCACCATTCTGCTGGCAAAAGCCCTTCTAGAAGAAGCTACAGCAGGGCTGAGGGAGGACAGCTTGTCTTTCTCTCGCACCTAAGACAAGCAAACACAAGAATCTGCCCACAGCCTCATCCCGCAGCTTCAGCCTTCATCCATTAAGTACCATCAGCATTGTGAGGTGCCCTGAGCTAGGCTGGATACACTATGGGGGCTGACATGAGGCCAAAGGTGGCAGATCCTCACTATCCATGGATTCCATATTTGTGAATTAACCTACTCACTAAAATGTATCTGTAGCCCCAAAATCAATGCTCATGGTGCTTTCAAATTCATTTTTGAATCTGTGCAGACTGGCAAAAAATGTAAGTTGCCTTATGGCACATTCCCTGCTGAGGTTGAACGAGGGGACGTTATCTTCCCATCTCAGCTCTCCTAATGGAAACAAGGGTCCTTTTTGTGGTCTGTCCAGTGCCACATTTTTGGCACTTGTGTGCTCTGTGTTGGTGATTTTGGTGTTTGGAATGGCCCCCAATCATAGTGCTGAGGTGCAGTCTAGTTCTTGGGTGCAAGACGGTTATGACATGCAGAGAAAATCTGTATGTTAGAGAAGCTTCATTCAGGCATGAGTCACAGTGTTGATGGCCAGGAGTTTAATGTTAATGAATCAATAATACATATTAAATAGGGTGTCTTTTTTGTTGTTGTTTTGAGACAGAGTCTCACTCTGTCACCAGGCCAGAGTGCAGTAGCATGATCTCGGCTCACTGCAACCTCCACCTCCTAGGTTCAAGCAATTCTCCTGCTTCAGCCTCCTGAGTAGCTGAGACTACAGATGCACGCCATCACACCCAGCTAATTTTTGTATTTTTAGTAGAGACGGGGTTTCACCATGTTGACCAGGATGGTCTCGATCTCTTGACCTCATTATCCACTCATCTTGGCCTCCCAAAGTGCTGGGATTACAGGCATGAGCCACCGCGCCAGACCTCTTTCAACAGAAACATATACAACATAAGATTACATATGGATTGGTTAAAGAAAATGTTGTGCCCGCAGGCTCAAAGGAGCCTAACCCTGTGTTTTCCCTAAGAGCAGTGGTTCAGTGTTCACTAACTCAGTGTTTTAAGTGGGACTTTATAGAACATAACTATGTTAGCCAGCATGGTGCACATGTCTGTAGTCCCAGCTACTCAGGAGGCTGAGGCAGGAGGATCTTTGGGCCCAGGAGTTTGAGGCTGCAGTGAGCAATGATTACGCCACTGCACTCCAGCCTGGGAGACAGAGAGAGACCCTGTCTCAAAAAATAAGAAAAAAAAAGAACCTAACTATGGCCAACAATATGAATCAAATGACTATGCATACATGTATGCATAGTCAGGATATACTTTCCTCAGACAGAGCTATTCCACCCTGCAGTCATGTGCTCCTAAGGCCGCAGGTTGCCATGTCCACACCCAACAGGGAGTTTGAGCTGTCAGCTTCTGCTCCAAGACTGGAATCAGCCTCAAGGTCTCTTGGGTCCTCCCACTGCTCTGATAACACTCTGCCTTTTCCCTGGACCCATGACTCCCACTGACGTCCCTGATCATGACCTCTGATCTTTCTGACTAGCCGGGTCTTAATAAGACCCCTTTCCACAATAGAGATAAGGGACTGCAGGGGCAAGGGCACTCAAGGAAAAGCTTTGTGAAGGATGGGGAACTTCAACAAGGAGAGTGTGAAACTCATCTTTCCATGCTCTCTCTCCAAGGTTGTCTTGGGTTTTTGATTTGTCTGTTACCGGAACCCTGCCTATTAGTTTATTTCCTGTGTCCTCTGGCAAGGGCAGTTGTTAATATAATTTGACCAGGTGCAATGGCTTACACCTGTAATCCCAACACTTAGAGAGGCCCAGGCAAGAGGACTGCTTGAACCTGGGAGTTCCAGACCAGTCTGGGCAACACAGCAAGACATCGTCTCTACTAAAAATATCCTTCTATCATAAAGATACAGGCATGCGTATGTTCACTGAAGCGCTATTCACAATAGCAAAGACATGGAATCAACCTAAATGCCCCATCAATGGTAAACTGGAAAAGAAAATGTGGTATATATACACATAGTATAGAATACTATACAGTCATAAAAAAGAATGAGATCATGTCATTTGCAGGAACATGGATGCAATTGGAGGCCATTATTCTTAGCAAACTAATGAAGGAACAGAAAACCAAACACCACAAGTTCTCACTTATAAGTGGGAGCTAAAGGTGAGAACACATGGACACATAGAGGAGGGCAACACACACTGGGACCTATTGGAGGGTGAAGGGTGGAAGGAGGGAAAGGATCAGGAAAAATAACTAATGGGTACTAGGTTTAGGTACTAATGGGTACTAGTACCTGAGTGACAAAATGATCTGTATAACAAGCCTTCATGACACAAGTCTACTGATGCAACAAACCTGCACTTGTATCCCTGAACTTAAAAGTTAACAGCTGGGCGCGGTGTCTCATGCCTGTAATCCCAGCACTTTGGGAGGCTCAGGGCAGATCACCTGAGGTCAGGAGTTCAAGACCAGCCTGGCCAACATGGCGAAAACCTGTCTCTACTAAAAATACAAAAATTAGCTGGGCATGGTGGTGGGTGCCTGTAATCCCAGCTACTTGGGAGGCTGAGGTAGGAGAATCGCTTGAACCTGGGAGGCAGAGGTTGCAGTGAGCCAAGATCACACCATTGCACTCCAGCCTGGGCAACAAGAGCGAAACTCCATCTAAAAATGATAATTTTTCAAAAAATAAAAGTTAAAAAAAAAAAGTTATTTAAGCAAATGCCAGCATGCCCCTCCTAACAGCACTCGTCATGTGTTTGACCATAAACGTTTAGCAGAGATTTGTCCTGGTGTTGCCAGACTGGGCGTGAGGAGGTCAGTGCTCCATACTCATTTTACAGGAATCAAGGACCCACATACAGAGCTATCACTTTAAAAAAAGAGCACTAAACTGGTAATCAGGGACTTGGGTTCCAGGCTAGCAGAGAGGTCTTGCGCAAATCACTTCTATTCTGCCAGCCTCTGCCTCTCATCCTCAACAGGGTGCAGGCCCTCCCAGCTCCAGTGTTCTGGGATCCTCCATCAAGGATACAGAAAATTTGAAGAAGGCATCACTAGGCTCCCCACTTTAGCATCTGGACTAATTCTCTCCTTTCCTACCAGAAGACCTGTCCTGCAGGGCCATCATGATAACCACAGATTTTAGAATGTAAGTCCTACACACCTTTACAGTTGCTGTGGACTATCAAAACTACCCATTCTTCAAGGCTTCCTTCAAGTCCCACTTCTTTCAGGAAGTCAACCCTGACTGCCTTACCCAGAAAGGGCATCTACCCCTCTGAACTCTACCTTCAACAACTCTTATCACACATACCCTTTGTTACCTGTGGACTCATCTCCCTAACCACACTGTGAGTTAGTGAGTTAGGTACAATGTTACCTTTTTATTTTTATTTATTTTTTCTTTTAGAGACAGGGTCTCACTCTGCTGCCCAGGCTGGAGTGCAGTGGCACAAGCACAACTCACTGCAGCCTCACACTCCTAGGCTAAAGGGATCCTCCCACCTCAGCTGCAGGCGCACACCACCATGCCCAGCGAGCAGTGTTACTTACTATGTTCAATTCCCTTACCCATACAGTTTTCCAGAAACCTTTTGTGATGACTTTATAAAGAGCATAGAGAGAGAGATTTACACATAAACACACACACAGAAAAAAGAGTCCAGGAAAGCAGAAATAAATATGCTGATATTGAGGGCAAGTGAATATAGTTGCTAGACAGAATATCACATTGTGTGCTGAGCAGCCTAGAAGCCAAGGAGAAGAGGAGAAACATCATCAGCTGGAAAGACAGTGTGGTATAGAAAGAGCCACACATAGTGTGGCAAAGAAGCAGAACTGAGTACAAATCCAGGGAAACTTGGACAAGTTAGCTGACCTCTCTGTGTGTCTTAACTTCTTTCTCTGGAAAAAAAGCAGCAGAATACAACCTACCCTGCAGGGTGTGTCAGGGAGGCCCAAGCACACACTGCATGGTGCAAAGTATACAAACAACACATGTTTTCCTTCCCCACTTTCCTTTTCATTATCAAAGGAGTAAGCAACCTAGTTTCCTGGGGGAAGGAAAAGTTTGCCTGGCCCTAAATTCTAAAATAAATTTTTAATATGGGTCACTGTAAGAAGCCTTTAGAAAAGGGGAAAATGCCTCAGATTATGGTTTTAGAGTAAACCAGATGAGGATTTGTCATGGCTCTATTTGATAACATTCCAGGGTACCCAGTAAAAGCTCAATAAACATCAACCAAATGACCTACAGAGAAGCTGGGCAAAGACCACTTAGCCGCATCTGTGTTTGGAGGCAGGAAGTCCTGTTAAGCAGCTTTCAGGGTGACTATCTGCAAAGGGATTAATCTCATCTAAGCAAAGTTGAGAACTGGCATACAAGAACTCAGTGGCTCGTTTTGGATTGACCTTGCGGTCATAAGCAGTGGCTCCTCCTGCCTATGGCCAAAGACACTGGAGCAATACCACTACGTTTACTTTAAAGAGCACATGGCCCCCAACATCTTTTCCAAAAACAGCAAGGCAGTGATCTCGAAGTACCAGACGTTTCCTCTGCTAATCTCTACAGATAACTGCACATCCTCTATGACTGGTCTTCTCGAAGACCAAGTTGGAAAGACTAACTGGATGGGCTGGTTAGGAGAGCATCTATCTACTTGGTGTTAAAACAGGCCTCTAGACATGGAGGAAGGCAATGGGTCTCCATAATAGAGAACGTATAAGCAATCAACTCTGGACAAGAAGGGCTATCAGTGCTCATCTATGCCAACCCTCTCACTATTTTCCTAAGTGCCTTACTGTGCAGTGAAGCATTGGGGACACAGAGAAACATGAAGCAGCACTGACCGCCCAGGAGCTCACGGTCTAGTGGGGGGCACATGTAAACAGATAAGGGCCATTCTGTGTGGCAGGCAAGTCAGACTAGGGTGGTTCGAAAATCAGAAGAGGGACCAGTTCCACCTGCGAAGGCCAAGACTGGGTCTCAACCAGTGAAGAGTTGAAGGTACCTGGGGAGATGGAGGGCATGGGAGCACCAAGTCTTTGAAAGCCTCTAGGTAGCCTGAGAGGACTGCAGCTTAGAGTATGAATGAAATACTAGCAGAGGAGGCAGAAAAGGTAGATAGGACCCAGATCCCAAGGGGCCTTAGATACGCAGAGGAATTCTTTCAGATTCCATAAGGTGCAACCACAACCAAGAGAAACCAAGCGACGTAGTTAAGCTCCTATAGCAAGTTATGGGAAAAGCTAGGCCTGGAACCCCAGCCCGTTTTCCCCTCTCCCGCAGTCCCCTTCTCTCCCCTACTGCCTCCCATGCCTGAGCAGCTGGAGATGGCCAGGAGAGAGAATGGCCCATTCAACACTCACTACCCAGAGAATCTAGAGTCTGTGCCTGGCCATCTTCAGGGCAGAGGATGTACTGTCCCGTTCACTTGGCAAGCCACTCCTTACAACAAAAACAGTCCTTCCTAGCTCACTGTGTTTCTCTCTGCAGTGGGAGAGGGCTGGAAGTCCATGCCAACCACAGAATACAGTCTCCTCATGGAAGAAAAATAATTTAACAGCAACAGTCCAGGAATCAGAAAAGCTAGGGATCCAGAGGCAAGCCTTGGAAGGGCCTTCTGCTCCATGGAGACACTGACTGCACACAGGGTACTGACCAGAGCAGGGGACCAGAGATGAATCAACTCCAGCCCGGGAGCTCACCATCCAGCAGGGGAGATAAGGCAGATGGAAAAGTAACTATAAAATAAGGCAGACGTCGATAAGAGTTATACAGGAGATACAGATAGGAGGCAGTGGGAGTTCAGAGCAGAGAGGAGTCTGGGGGATGGGGTTAGAGAAGATTCAGATGAAGGGGAGCACTTACTGCCTTCCCTCCAGAAGTGGGGGGGGGCCTATCAGCAGCTCTGGTCACTCCCAGATGGGGGCCGGGGAGAGAGCTGGTCGTGAATAAAGACAGATGTTCCAGTGAGGTCTCCTTTGAAGAATCCAGATTCTGGGTGGGGGAGGCAGGTAGGCCAGGGTGTTTGGAGAGGCGCCCAGCCCACACTTCAGAGGGAGGGAGAGGAGTGCAGGATGTCTGCAGGAGCAAGTCGGTGGAAAGGGGACAAGCCTGGAGGACTTGCCATGAAATGACATTTGCACCGCACGCACGATGTTCACCTGGACTGGCCGTTTGGAATTTCTTGCGGGGAGTCAGTGCACACTGGGGCGGGGGACACTGAACTTTCCCTCTCCCCAAGCCCCCCTCCCCCATCAGCCCTCCCACGGATAAGAAAGGATTCGGGGTGTGAAGAAGACAGAGGCGGCACCCGCATAACAACAGGAAGGGGCCACTGAGGATGGAGACGGGCCACACCCCAACCCTGGGCCCCCGACACACAGAGGTCACGGCCCGGGCCTGGGGACGTTGAGCTGGAGGCGGGAAGCAGAGAAGGTGGGCCAGGGGGATCACCTCCGTTTCCTGCCGACAGCCCCTTCCTCGCCCTGGCACCGGCACTGCCCACGCCTGCCCCCCGACCGCTATGACACTTGTCCTTGGCGGGGGTCCCCCACGCGACCGCGACCGACGGAAATTCGGAAATCAGCGTTTCGGGCCGGCGACTCACTGAGGCCATCTCCTGAGCGGGGTTCCCGCACGCCACACCCTCCTCCCTGCCCGGGTCTCCGCTCCCTCCTCCAGCCCCGGCGGCTCGAGGGCCGGCGGGCCGGGGCCTCTCTGGGAGCCGCCGCCCCAGATCCCCAGGTCCCCGGCCCGCGCCCGGCACTGCGGGACTAGCCACGGGCCTGCGGAGCGGCCGCCTGGACGCACTCACCCCGCTCAGCGCGGCCGCGGGCTCCGTCCTCTTCGGCCCCGGCTGGGCCGCCGCCACCTCACGCTACCTCACGGGGAGCGCCCGCCCCGCGGCCACGGCCCGGCCGGCTGCGCCCCGCGCGCCCCCGCCGCCTGCTGGCCCCGGGCGAGCGGCAGGGCCCCGGCGGGCATTGCTCCCGGGCGTCGCAGGCGGGCGG
>NC_045443.1:120950969-121044392 GCF_002776525.5 Piliocolobus tephrosceles
GCGGCGGCCGCGGGCTGAGGAGGAAACGCCGGGCGGGCGGGCAGCCGGGCCGCCTGGACAGCTCTACGCCGCGGCGCCGCCGTGCCCCGCGCACCCCAGCGGCCGCTGCTGCCCGCGCGCGCCGGGCCGGGCTCGCATTCCCTCAGTGGCGGAGGCGCCTCCTCAGGCCGCGCGGGGGAGCGGCAGCGGCGGCGGCGGCGGCGGCGGCGGGGGCGCGTCCCTGCGGAGTCCCGGCCCGGCCCGGCCCGGCCGCCTCCGCCGGAAGAAACCTCTCCGACTCCGGCAGCCCGCCTGGTTCCTCAGCCCCGCCGCGGCGCCCCCGCTCCGCCCCAGCTCGCCCGTGTCCTCACACCCCGGGACTGCACTCGGGGGCGGCGGCGCGGATCCCCGCCTCGGGGTCCTCGCCCACCGTCCGCAGCAGCCAAGCGCACTCGGAGGCGGGAACCTGCCGACTTGCGGCCACTGTGACTCTTAAAACAGCCTCATTTTAAAAAATGAAGTTTCTTAGGAGCGAAATGGCAAACCAGGGAGGGCAAAGCGCAGCGGGCCGCTCACCGAAGCCCAGCCCCGGACGCGGTGCTCGCCACACGCCGGGTCCGCGCTCTCCCCTCAGGATGCCCGGGCCGCGGCCCAAGGAACCGCAGAGCCGGGAGCGCAACCGCCCCGGTTCCCACCTCAGGGAGTAGCTGGAAGAGCATCACGAACAGCTTAATCCCGATGATCTGGCACGACAGGGCTCTCCAATGGGAAGAGCCCCCGGTCGGGGGGCGTCTGGTGACATTCCTTAAAAACATGAGGTGTTTGTTAGGTTGAGCCAGGGTGGACTTGTTTGGCAAAATCTGAAGTCATGGAACTAAAGAGGGCACACCTAAAACTTAGTGATGGGCGACTCATCCCTACTTATCACCTTATAAGGCTGAGGAACCGGCGGTGCTCCCCTGGAGAGGACAAGCTAAAATTAAGGCGGCCCACATGACTCCAGATGGAGCCGGGGAGGCCGAGCCCCTGACGGCTGCTCACCTCCTGTGGTCACGGCAGAACCCAGCCTCTGCCGAACGGGCCAGGAAGGCCATCGTTCCGACTCGCCTCCAGGTGCCCCTGACCATGACTAGGCAGAGGAGGACCAAGGCGTCCCATCATCCCTTAGAACGCCTCAGCTCCTTCCCTCCACCAAGAGGTGCCCTAGGATCCATCCAGAAAGATCTGCAGAGCCCACAGAGCCCCAGCGGGAACTGTACTCCTGGATGGACACCCTTAACCCGTAACTCAAGGACTTCTCTATGCCTGGGACTTAAAATCACCAACAACCCGCTCCCGCAGCCAACTAGCAGAAATAAACACACGAAGGCCACACGCCAGTTCACAGCCACGAGTATTTATTGAGTGCCTGTTGTGCAAGAAAGAGATGGTCCCTGCTCCCGCAGAGCTTACAGCTTCACGACTCCAGCATCTGTCTAGATTAAGAAACAACTGCAGCAAGCACTTGTCTATCCACCAGCAGCACTGTATAAAGCACATTTCTCACATTATCGGTCACTGTTACAGTGAAATTGTTAGATGTAAAAATTATCCTTGAAATCTGTAGTCAGAGATGACATGGTATATAATGTCCAGCAAATGCACATTTATGGCTTGATTCCTCACATATCTGAGAGGTCTATGGAAGTAAAGCACAAATCAGGCAGAAAAGACTTAGTAACACAGTTTCTAATAATACTGGGGTAGTAGTTTATTATCAAACTACCATAGAGCTCTTGGCAGGGCGGGAAATTATTTCCAGCAAAATTTGTGCAATATAGTGGATTTAATCAAACCTGCAACTGTCAACCATATATGATCCCCCATGACAGGTAAATATAATCTACCTGTCTGAACGCTAAAAGGCTACAGGTGTGCATTTATTTTTTAAAGCTTCTTAAATACTCATAGCACAAGTGGCACATTGAAATCTAGTGAAAACTTCTGAGATAATGTAAAAATTAAAGTGACAAAAGTGTCTAATTTTACCCACATATTTAGGTGCAGAGTTCAGATTTCAAGCAGCATCCAGCAAAGCATGTGGCTTTTCTGGGTTAGAAGGGGACAGTTTTTGATTGGCTATCACAGGCTCCACATACATCTCCTAACGCCCACTGGCAGGCACTTCCCGCGCGTGGTTCTGCCCACAGGCCATCACCTTTAGATGAAACATTTGAAGGGGCAATTATTTGGAGGACACTGGCAATAACTTTTAGAAAAACAGCCCATATTTATATCAAATAACCCCCAAGTCACCAATAAGACCAAAGTGCTTTCTGAACTTACACTTGACAGGTTATCAAATTTGTTAAATTTTTGGTGGTTAAAAAACCAAACACACCAGAAGGAAGCTCAATTTAAACTCCAAAAAACTCATGTTTTTTGCAAAGGGTGAAGAGAACTAACAAATGTCAGTCCAAGGCAGTTTTCAGGTCAACTGCTTGGGACATAATCTACTTTTTTATTTCAAGTATGCTACCTCAAGGCTGGGCACAGTGGCTCATACCTGTAATTCCAACACTCTGGGAGGCCAAGGCAGGAGGATCATTTGGGGTCAGGAGTTCAAGACCAGGATGGCCAACATGGTGAGAACCCCGTTTCTACTGAAAATACAAAAATTAGCCACGCGTGGTACACACCTATAATCCCAGCTACACGGGAGGCTGAGGCAGGAGAATAGCTTGAACCTAGGAGACAGAGGTTGCAGTGAGCCAGTACCACACTACTAGACTCCAGCCTGGACAACAGAGCTAGTAGACTCCATCTCAAAAAAAAAAAAAAAAAGTATGCTACCTCAAAAGCCTACTCAGCTCAATTAATCTGAAATGTAGTATTTCTTGAGCACTTACTAAGCACCAGGCACTTTACAAAATCTCCCTTAATGAACAGAGTTTTCAGCCGGGCGCAGTGGCTCACGCCTGTAATCCCAGCACTTTGGGAGGCCGAGGCGGGCAGATCACGAGGTCAGGAGATCAAGACCATCCTGGCTAACACAGTGAAACCCCGTCTCTACTAAAAATACAAAAAATTGGCCGGGCGCGGTGGCTCAAGCCTGTAATACCAGCAATCCCAGCACTTTGGGAGGCCGAGACGGGCGGATCACGAGGTCAGGAGATCGAGACCATCCTGGCTAACACAGTGAAACCCCGTCTCTACTAAAAAAAAATACAAAAAACTAGCTGGGCGAGGTGGCGGGTGCCTGTAGTCCCAGCTACTCGGGAGGCTGAGGCAGGAGAATGGCGTGAACCCGGGAGGTGGAGCTTGCAGTAAGCTGAGATCCGGCCACTACACTCCAGCCCCTGGGCGACAGAGCGAGACTCCGTCTCAAAAAAAAAAAAAAAAAAAAAAATTAGCCGGGTTTGGTGGCGGCCACCTGTAGTCCCAGTTACTCAGGAGGCTGAGGCAGGAGAATGGCATGAACTTAGGAGGTGGAGCTTGCAGTGAGCTGAGATTGCGCCACTGCACTCCAGCCTGGGTGGCAGAGTGAGACTCCGTCTCAAAAAAAAATGAAAGGAGTTTTCTTATTTCATCTTATAGCTGAGGAAGGCAGGCCTGTGCCAGGATGTGACCCAGGTCTCTCTGGCTCCAAGTCTCTCCTCTCTTGTCCCAAGACCAGCTCTGCACAGCCCTAGCACGGCCATTTTAGCTATATCTGTTGCTTCAGTTGGAAAAGTCCTTTGGTCACAAAGGCCACTTCCATACCTCAGGAGTAGCTCCTGCAAACAGAGGTTTAGAAAGGGAGACATCAGGAGAGAGTTCACTTTCTATGTGATTTTAAAAGGCACTTCCCAGAAGTGGCAGATTTGCTTAGGGTTTTTTTTTTGTTTTGTTTTGTTTTGTTTTAACTATTAATACCTGTAGCACAGCCCCAAGCCAACAAAAATAGTTTACCCCCTGGGATAATAGCTGCTATTTAGAATTGCCATCTTTCCTACTTTTAGGTGGAGTGTTTTTTCAGTTGAGTGTTCATAAGACAAGCATTACCAAAGAGAAAGATAGCAGAAAGAATTTTTCTTGGTTTCCCTCTTCACAGCTATGAAGAAAAAAGAATAATTTTTTAAAAAATAAGTGACTGATAGCTCCAATCTATTATACACTTCAAATATCAAAGCATATGCTTTCTGAGAGAGAGGCATAGAAGATGTTTTGATGGAGCTTAATGCTTTTTGGAATAAGCCAATATAGACTACTAAGAAGATAATTCCTTGGCAAGATAAAACTATCATCTCTTCTGAAATGGCTTTTTTTTATTCTTAAGAATGTAGTAGACTTTACAATAAAAGTAGGGAACAAGGAAATATCCTAACAATTTTCAAGTTAGTTTTTAATGTCATATCCAGGAACACATTAAAGGGGGTCTTACTGGGCCTTGACACAAGCTATACTGGAGCTTGATTAAAATGAACATTTTATTTACCGAGACTAAATTTTTTTTTAAAGGTTAGAAAACCAAGAATAAAGAATACCAAGAATAGGCTGGGTGTGGTGGCTCCCGCCTATAATCCCAGCACTTTGGGGGGCCGAGGCAGGCGGATCACGTTGAGTTCAGGAGTTTGAGACCAGCCTGGCCAACGTGGTGAAACACCATCGCTACTAAAAAAAAAAAAAAAAAAAAAAAGAAATACATATATACACACACATACACACAGACAGACACACATATTCACATACAAAATTAGCCAGGCGTGGTGACAGATGCCTGTGATCCCCGCTACCTGGGAGGCTGAGGCAGGAGAATCCCTTGAACCCAGGAGGCAGAGGTGGCAGTGAGCTGAGATCATGCCATTGCACCCTAGCCTGGGCAACAAGGGTGAAACTCTGTCTCAAAAAAAAAAAAAGAATAAAGGCACTTGATTCTAATTGTAAGTAATTTTGATTAGCCTGAAGTCTTCAAAAGTTGCAGGAGTAGGGAGCAAAGGTTCAACTGCACTGTCAGGCCACCCTCCTTGCTGAGAAGGGAGCAGGGCTGTGGACCCCTGGCCTGGGGACCAGCCAGGTGAAGGGTGCTCTAAGGTCATTTGAGAGCCTGCTTGGAATAATTGTGATGGCTTGGTTCATTCTAACTACTTATTAAGAGCCACGTAAGGAGGAAAAGCTCAAAAGCAAACCAAAATTTAAAATCTGAGCATGTTTAGTACAAATCCACTTTGAAAGTTTGGACGAGACTGTTTATCAACATGTACCAAGCTGGATTACGTGGGGCACTGCGTTCTGACTGGCTACAAAGAAGTGAGTGGTTACACAGCTCCAACTTAACCAGTAGTCCCAACACAAACCTGTAATGCTCCTGGATCAGAGGAGAGCTTCCCGCCCACATGCTACTTCTGAGAGCCAACGGCTACCACAGAGGCAGTGGGCTGGAGCCCTCTGCAAGGCCAAGGGGAAGGCACCAGGCTTCATCCAGACACACTCCCTGTCCATTAACAAATACAGTAGATTATGATGATCTAAAGTCTAGTGTTCTTACAGCACCTACAATGGAAAGATTTTTCCTTTTGGCCAGGGTGAAGGAGTGGAAAGGGGTGAACACGTCCAGATGACAACTATGAAGGACAGCTGAAGCCACGCACACTAAGAAAACCAGGCTGCCCTCTTAATCCCTCATGGGGTGGTGGCTTGTATTTCAAAGGGTTTATCTGTCCATTTATTGTCCAGGGTGGGACACAAGTTAATTCAGAACAATGGGCAGAGAGTTACTCTGAGAGCCCTCCAGAGAGGGCTCTCCAATTGTTTAACTTTTTTAGAAAGATAAAATTAGAGAATTACAATCCCTCTCATTTTTCTCTTATAAACAATAAAGTTTAAAGAAAATGAGTTATATTCATGTAGTTTTCAAAGCTTTCCAAGAGTCCATTATTACTATTCTGATACTCTAAGACATGTTTCAAATAGGAATTGCATTATCATTTTTTAAAAATGTCAACACAACTGAAATCCAAGGTACACTGTAATTGTTTATGTATTCAGCATGTACTAGTCTATCATTATGGAAGCTATTAAGCTTTATTGTTTTAAAAAATGAATTGTATTTACAATGTAGAACAAGTTTATAAAATTGGTGTGTAAAGTTAATTGTAAAAGGATAACACTATTTGTTTAGAAACAAGCTGCTTCCCCTGCTTATATTTCCTTATTCTTTATATAAATTGGAGACACATACTATTTAAAAATAATGCTTTTTAAATAGTAAAATATACAAGAGATTCCTGAGCATAACAAAAATATCTTGAAAATATGTGGCCATTTGAAGTATAAAATAGCAAGTGTAAGAATAGCATGATTGTAAAACTACTGTTTGAAGGCTTATAAACAGTACAAAATAGTTTGCCTTTTCTGACTGCATAATTACACATTAGTGCAAACAAAAATGTCTCAAAATTTAATGGCTACAAATCTCAAAGATTTGCAGAGGTACGCAAAACATGGAATTTCTTTAGCGTCATGCGAACTGAACCCAGTTCTCGATTAATCCTTTCCAAACGATCTTCCAAGGCTTCCTAGATAAAAACAATGGGAAAAGTTTAATTAGAATTCTCTATCAAGTTCTATAATCACCACCAAACTGACCTTTCTTTTGGCAAAAGAGCAAGTATAAACACTAAAATTACAATTATTTTGCTTTCTACACAAATCATCTTATGATTTCTTTTAAACTGAACAATATAAATTAGCTTTTCAACTATTCCAAATAACTGCTGCACTTTAAAATATTCTCAATATGTTTGACACATTGAGATATATGGAAATTCTAGTAATAGCAATACAACCAACTGGAAGGGGATAATTCTTTGGCTCTGAAGTGAGAACAGTACAAGAGGAACCTAGGAGGTGCTTCACACATTTCACCAGAAGAAATGGACACATTTGATCAGTGCTGCATCCCACACATACATAGATCAAATAACTTTCTTCTCACCAAAATTTCTAAGTTAAAAAGGAAAAAAAGGCCGGGCACGGTGGCTCAAGCCTGTAATCCCAGCACTTTGGGAGGCCAAGACGGGCGGATCACGAGGTCAGGAGATCGAGACCATCCTGGCTAACACGGTGAAACCCCGTCTCTACTAAAAAATACGAAAAACTAGCCGGGTGAGGTGGCGGGCGCCTGTAGTCCCAGCTACTCGGGAGGCTGAGGCAGGAGAATGGCGTAAACCCGGGAGGCAGAGCTTGCAGTGAGCTGAGATCCGGCCACTGCACTCCAGCCTGGGTGACAGAGTGAGACTCCATCTTAAAAAAACTAAAAAAAAAAGAACACTGAAGGATACTTTTATACTTTTCTAAAAAAAAATAGATTTCACAACAAATTAACAGTTGCTATTTTAAAATAAACAATATTACTGTTAAATAATACCTGAACTATATATCATTATAGATACTACTGTGTTTTTGTTGAGACAGGGTCTTGCTCTGTCACCCAAAGCTGAACTGCAGTGGCACGAGCATAGCTTACTGCAGCCTCAAACTCCTGGACTCAAGCAATCCTTCCACCTTAGCCTCTTGAGTATTTGAAACTACCACCACACCTGGCTGATTCTAAACATTTCTTTTTTGCAGAGACAAGGTCTCATTATGTCACCCAGGTTGGTCTTGAACTCTAGGCCTCAAGTGATCCACCCACCTCAGCCTCCCAAAGTGCTGGGATTATAGGCATAAGCCACCGCACCAGCCTCATTTTAATTTATTCAGTATTAATTCCAATGGTGTCCTGAAATAAAACTTAAAATGTTTTTATTTAATTATAAAAGGATTTATTATAGAACATCTAGAATACAGAAAACTTTGAAGATAAATAAGCAAAAAAAAAAAAAAAAACTGTTCTCTTTCCTATTTTTTCTGCATACATATATATGCATACCACTTTTTCACTTTTTTTTTTTTTTTTTTGGGAGACAGAGTCTCACTCTGTTGCCCAGGCTGGGGTGCAGTGGCACAATCTCAACTCACTGTAACCTCTGCCTCCTGCATTCAAGCGATTCTCCTGCCTCAGCCTCACAAGTAGCTGGGATTACAGGTGCCCACCACCATTCCCAGCTAACTTTTATATTTTTAGTAGAGACAGTGTTTCGCCATATTGGCCAAGTTGGTCTTGAACTCCTGACTGCAGGTGATCTAATCTGTCCACCTCAGCCTCCCAAAGTGCTGGGATTACAGGCATGAGCCACCACACCCAGCCGCGTACCATTTTTTAAAAGAAAAACAAGGCAAAGCATGGTAGCTCACACCTGTAATCCCAGCACTTTGGGAGATCAACATGGTAGAATTACTTATGGCCAGGAGTTCAAGACCAGCCTGGGCAACACTGCAAGCCCTTGCCTCTACAAAAAATTTTTAAAAATTAGCCAAGTGTGGTGGTGCATGCCTCCTGTCCTAGCTATTGAAGGGGCTGAGGTGAGAGGATTGCTTGAGCCTCAGAGGTCAAGACTACAGTGAGCTATGACTGTGCCAATGCACTCCAGCCTGAGTGACAGAATGAGACTCTGTCTCAAAAAAATTAAAAGAGAAATCTAAGACGAGAATCAAACTCTATCTCAAAAATTTTGTTTTTTGAGACACAGTCTCACTCTGTCGCCCAGACAGGAGTGCAATGATGCGATCTCAGCTCACTGCAGCCTCCAACTCTTGGGTTCAAGTGAACCTCCTGCCTCAGCCTCCAAGTAGCTGAGATTACAAGCACACCACCACAACCGGCTAATTTTTTTGTATTTTTAATAGAGACAGTTTCACCACGTCAGCCAGGCTGGCCTCGAACACCTGACCTCAAGTGATCTGCCCGCTTCGGCCTCCCAAAGTGCTGAGATTACAGGCATGGGACACTGTGCTCGGCCTCAAAATATCTTTCAATTAGGCTGGGCCCATGTGCCTGTAATCCCAGCTACTCGGGGAGGCTGAGGCAGGAGAAACAGTTGAACCAGGTTGTTGGAGGTTGCAGCGAGCCGAGATTGCTCAACTGCGCTCCAGCCTGGCGGCAGAGCGAGACTCCGTCTCCAAAATAAATAAATAAAAGATTAGCCAAGACAACCTCACACCCTCACACCTTTTAAAAAATGATCACATTGGCGGGTATTTTTTTATTCTTCTTCTTCTTCTTCGGAAATGGAGTCTTGCTCTGTCACCCAGGCTGAGTGCAGTGGCACAATCTCAGCTCACTGCAACCTCCACTACCCGGGTTCAAGTGATTCTCATGTCTCAGTCTCCCGAGTAGCTGGGACTGCAAGTGTGCGCTACCACGCCTGGTTAATTGTTTGTATTTTTAGTAGAGATGGGGTTTTGCCATGTTGGCCAGGGTGGTCTCGAACTCCTAACCTCGTGATCCGCCCACCTCAGCCTCCCAAAGTGCTGGGATTACAGGCATGAGCCATCACACCAGGCCATGGCAGGTTTTTGTTGTTTTTTTTTTCCCCCAAAAAAATACAGGTTTCAGGATGGGGAAGAGCTTATCTTCATACACTGCAGGTGGGAGTAGAAATTGTCTCAAACATCCTGGGTTACAACTTGACATATATCCAAAGCCTTAGAAATTTGCATTTCTTTGGTCCTAGCATTTTTACTTCGGGGAATGATTCCTAAGGCAATACTTACATGTGCAAAGAGATATGTTTAAGAACTTTATTGCAGTCTTATTTACGGTATCCAAAATTAGAAGCAACCCAAATTTCTAATAAAAGATTATTGGTTACATATGTTACTGCTGATGGAATATTATAGGTTAATTTAAAAGGATGTTATAGGAGGATATTTCATAACATGAAAAATTAAGTTGAAGGATTTTTTTTTTTTGGAGACTGTGTCTCACTCTATTACCCAGGCTGGAGTGCAGTGGCGCGATCTTGGCTCACTGCAACCTCCGCCTTCCAGGTTCGAGCAATTCTCCTGCCTCAGCCTCCCGAGTAGCTGGAATTACAGGCGCACCCCAACCACACCTGGCTAAATTTTGTACTTTTAGTAGAGATGGGGTTTCACCATGTTGGCCAGGCTGGTCTCAAACTCCTGACCTCAGGTGATCAGCCCACCTTGGCCTCCCAAAGTGCTGGGATTACAGGCATGAGCCACCACACCCGGCCTATAAATTACTGACTAAAATTTATCAGAACAAAAAGACAAAGTCAGAAAAAAAGAAGTTGGGGGCTGGGCGCAGTGGCTGGAATTCCTGACCTCAGGTGATATACCTGCCTCAGCCTCCCAAAGTGCTGGGATTACAGGCATGAGCCCCTGCGTTTGGCCCACAGCTCACTTTTTAAACCTCCACAGCTATTCAGTTTCCAAAGTGTAACCATTTTATCTGCTTGCTAATGGAAAGGAGTTCAGAAATAAATTACAGATCTGAGGAGAGAAATCAAACAAAAAGAGAGGCAATCTGTGAGCACTAACTTAATGTAAAATCTGTTGAAAAGCATACTGCCATTTGCTCTCGTTTCTTGAAAATACAAGGGCATGAACACCTTCTTCTCTAAGTCTAAAGGTAAAATCAATTTTTATTCCTGAAAGCTAGCTTGCAGTTATAAAATTGCTATAATCAAACACTTCCCGTAAAAGCTAAAAGTTTTGACTGCTGCTTCAGTGTGTCTAATTTTCACTGTGCCATGATTTTTTAAACCCCTCTTAGATAAATGGAACATTGACTGGCATCAAGCCTCTAAAGTAGATTCAAGCTAAGGCATTTCACCTGATTTAATCTTGTCTGTAAAGTTATTCGTCCTCCAGGAGAAGGCATCCTGCTTAGTGCTGCCTCAATCTGTTAACACACGAAAAAAAAATGTTTAAATTACTGGCAGGGAAGTTTATCACACAGAATGGAAAGAAAAGATTTTGGCTTAGTATTTCCTTATCCATTTCATCTCAACTTAATTTCCCTCTGTCAATTAGTAACGACCACATGGCTTAAATCCGTTGCTAGCACAGCTCTGGTATGTTATCCCGTTGTGATTTCCTGAGACAGTTTGACTCAGTAATTCCCTTCTCCTTAGACATAAACATTAAGTTCAGAAAACAATTTTTAAAAATATTTGTTTGTTTTTACCTGGTCCTTTTCTTTTGTAAGTTCATCAAAAAATCGTTCTGTTTCAGCTAGGGTCCTAATTTTTGCTGTATATTCAAAATCATTCCCCTGTGGAGTGACTGAAACCGGCTTACACTGTTCATAACTAACTGATTTATTCTTCTCCCAGGCTGTTCTCACAGATACTTTCTTCACTCCATTTGGCACCGGTTCAGGGCAAGAGCTATGATTAACATGGTTATCGGTGGCTTTCTCAGAATACGTTTTTTCTGTCAGAGAGGAGAGAAATTGCTTATATTTCTTACCAATTTTTTGTGTAGGTTGCATATATATTAAATATGTTGCCCAATTTCACTTTCTGGATATAGCTGCTATATGGCCCAAAAAAGTAATGAAAAGAGATACAGTAATCAATCATATTTACTCAGTGCTTTTTTTCTCCAAAGAATTCTGAAAGTTTTGCCCTCTGTTTGACAATCTTTGCAACTTCCCTTAATGAACTTAAGCAAACTTCATGTAAACATAAATGAATTTTAAGTAAACTTAAAGCAAAAAAAAGTTTAAAAACTAAATAATACATTACATTTAGTGGACATACACCAACACTAAACAGTTAACGTTTTGAGGGCCTACCCAAGTGACTTCACATACATTGTCTTACAGCTATTCCAAATTTAGAACATAAATGAGAAAAAAAAGTTACCCAAAGCCTAAGCTGCATATAGAGAATAAAAATAAAGAGAATAACTGAATAGTGTGGCCCTGGTAGTTAAACATCAACATTCCCTGTACCTCAGTTTCCCAACTTTTCAATGAGGATAACAACATTGACATAACAACACGTAGCATCATGAGTGCTTAGTTTCAGAGGCCCTTGAGTAGGATAATATTTAAGTGCAGGATATTATAATATTTACAACATTGAGAGATACCAGAATCTCAAAAAATGAATGACTAAAACCATAACTAATATTTTTTAGGAAAAGATACCTTCCGAGTCATCTAGAGGAAGAAACTGGAGTTGCTTTCTTGGATTGGTACGTTGTAATGTAGACACAGGAACAGTATCTAAATCATCCAAAAGTATATCAAATCTATTGAATGAAGCAAGTTACTTGTGAGAAAAAAATGTTAACTGATTTTCCCTATCTCCACTACAAAGATGAGCTGGCATCCAGCTAACTCACATATTTATGTATTTTCTTAAAAGAAAGCTGGTTATATAATTGTCTAAAACTGAAATTTAATTTCTATTTTCTAACAAAATTGTATTTACATACTAAAGACTTAAAACACTTACCCGTACATTATGTCATTTGATCTTTATAAAAACCTTATGAAATAAGCAGGGTAGTTATTATTATCCCCGTTTTATAGAAGAGGAAACTGAGGTTCAATGTGCTTAACTCATCTCTGCAAGAGCCTGACAGAGTTGGGTCTAGAACCAAGAAGCAACATCCCTCCCCATCAACAGCACACACAGCTGCCCACACTTCGGAGGGGACAAATTCTCAGCAGCACAGGTAAACGTGCATTTGGTGCCAGGGCCATACCAGTAAAGCCCACTTTCCTTTACAAATGGCCCAAAAGTTTTCCTGTATCATCAACCTTTTCAGGAAAACAAAGAACTATCTATCATTCTACATACAAAAGCTGAAAGGGGTGCTGAGGTGATATTTAAAATCTAGTAATAGCAACTTTACAGTTAAAAACTGTGTTCATTGTACTGCAGTACTTAAGTTTCACTTAAGATTTAAATGGAATCCACAGAGTTCCCACTGGCAACTGAAAAATTAGTGATAGCTAGAGACATGAGTCAACATTTGGAAAAAATTCACTAATATAGTAAACTTTATTTTACAATTTTAGAGAACTTACCGAATTGGACTGCTCTCATTTTTGCTAAGCAGATGACTAAATCCTGGGGACAAGTTTTCTTTAGGGGATCGCTTTGGACTATAAGCCACAGTCACTGGTGTTAGCATAATCTCTCTTTTTGCTATAGAAGAAAATGAAGAGGAAATATTCTTTTCCTTCTATATATATCAGCATAAGTTTCTTTTTCAGTATTTTTTTCTAATTTTGAAAGGAATATAATTTCAACGTAAAACTTTGCAAGAGAAATAAGAGTGTACAAAAAAATAAAACCACTCATAATCCTAATACCTAGAGGTAACCACTGTAACACTGTAGTATATCAGACAGTACTTTCAGCACTCTGACTCAAAACTGGTTTTTCAGGATTTTAGAAGTCGACTGGAAATAAGATGGAAACAGCAGTACACTACTGAACATTCCTATAACACAGTAATAAGAATCTCCTCAGCTGGTGTGAAAATGGAAATTCAGGACAGAAATTCAATGCTTCAACTTTAAAACCAAACCTGTAATTAATTGGCTAAAGAAAAGTGGTGACTAATGCTGAGTACTTGAGATCAAATACATAAGAAGTATATTTGCAGACTAGCTTGGATTAATTTGATTGAATTATCTGGATAGTTATCTACGATCTTAAAAATTCTGCAGTATTTTTAAGTATTAGTTGCAAACAATTTAGTGGACACAATAAATTATTAGTATTAGTTGTAAACAATTTACTGGGCACAATAAAAAAATCTCACTTTAATAAACAGATTTCTTCATTTACATTTGTAGTATCTGTGTGATCAATTTTATTTATGAACAAGATCTTATTTAGGGGTCCTCTGCCCAGAGTACTCTACTAGGTGCTGAGGATACAAGAGAAACCGGAAATGGGTAAGCAGTGGGCACAGCTCAGAAGTCACGCTTTTGAACCCAAGAGATGTATGTACACATCTAATTCTTACTTGGAGTACTTGATTTCCGACTTGAAGGTGGTAAAGATGATGATCTCTGTGAGGCTGAATTAAGTCTCTTTTGTCTCTGTTGGGCACACTTTTCTGGAGAACGACTTGCATTAACTGAAGTTTCAGTTTGCCGAGGATTTACTACAGCAGACCAAAAAAAAGCAAAACAAAAAACAAATCAAAACAAGCCTCAGCTTCAGTTATCCACCTTTATTAACAGGTGGTTACACATGGTTACACACCAAACCACACAGCTTAGGTTCTGTTCAAAGCATTTATTCTCACTAGCTAGGTTATAATTACTATTTGCAAATGCACCGCATTATAATGATAAAAAATGTTTGATGAAGAAAAATATGGGAGTTTATAATGAATTCATTCTGGTTCCCTGTTTACAATCGGCATTCAAGGTGATTTTCAAGAGGGTTATTTTTAGAAAGCAGGTTATTAATTTATTTACTAAGAGACACTGCTTGGGAGATGTAACCCCAAAGACACTGGCAGGATGACTAAGGGGTCTGAGCAAGCAAACAGAGGAAAAGGAGAGAAACATATTGGCGACCTGGACCTGTGAAGAAACACAGTATTAAAGACACGCTTGCCTTATCTACAGATGCTCAGTAACCAAGAAAGAAGAGGAAATGTTGTATCTCACTTCATGAATACCAAATGCCTATCACAGCTTTCTGATGTGTGCAAGTAAGACAGACTGACAGGAATTTTTCAAATATCCTTAGGAATGCCATGTAAGGCCAGGAAAAGTGGTTCACGCCTGTAATCACACTTTGGGAGGCCAAGGCGGGTGGACCACTTGAAGCCAGGAGTTTGAGACCAACCTGGCCAACATGGTGAAACTCCATCTCTAATAAAAATATTAAAATTAGCCAAGGGTGGTGGAGGGCACCTGTAATTCTAGGTATTTGAGAGGCTGAGGCAGGAGGATCAGTTGAATGCAGGAGGTGGGGTTTGCAGTGAGCCGAGATTTCACACGAGATTTCACACTGCACTCCAGCCTGGGCAAAAGAGCGAGACTCTGTCTCAAAAAAAAAAAAAAAAAAATGCCATGTAAACCTTTTTCATAATCAGAATGTAAGATGCAATTGGCTTTGAAGGTACATGTTACGCCAGAACTGTGATAAATTATTAACTAGGACATTCAATTCTCTATGAAATGGGGCTGAAGTAGCAGTAAAATAGCAAGTTTACAGAGTTAAAACTTCTAATTTCATTACCTAAAGATTTTAATTTTAACGAAGGTAATATAAATGGGGGAAGATATCTATATCCTATCTATCTCAACAAGGAAATACTCAAACCAGGAAATACTCACTATTGGAGGTGTCCTCTTTCTCTGTCTGTGTCCCCCAATTTTTAAAAATTTTTCCTTCATCAAGTTCTTGTAAAGCTCTCATGATCGGTGTGTCTGAAGTCTCTCTTTGCTTTTTTATCAACAAGCTTGTTGATGAACTTCCAGGTGAAGAATCCTTTTCCAGAGGTGAATGGTGCCTTAAACAATAATTTTAAGACATATAGTGCTACGGACTGAACGTCTGTGTCTTACCCTCCACCCCCACACCAAACATACACGTTGAAGCCCTAATCTTCAATGTGACAGTATCTGGAGGTGGGGCCTTTACGAGGTAATTAGGATTGGGTGAGGTCATGAAGATGAAGCTCCAATGATGGGATTAATGCCCTTATGAAAAAGGGAAAAAGGCAGGAGCGCTCTCTCTGTGCACACACACCAAGGAAAGGCCACATGAGGACATAACCAGGAAGAGGGCCCTCACCAAACACTCAGCACCCTGATCTTGTACTTCCAGCCTTCAGAGGTAAAGAAAGAAATGTGTGTTGTTTATGCCACCCAGTCTGTGGTAACTTGTTACAATAGTCCAAGCTAAAACACACACTTTACTGGTGTTGTTAGGGGAATAACAGAGTTGACAATTATACTCCACAATGATAAATTAAACCTGCATACAGTGCTTTCCCATCCTTCTAACATCCTACACTTAGAGGAACAGCATCTGCACAGTACCCTGGAGTAAGCGGCTGAGGCTGCTCAGGCAGGCTCGGGGCTCAGGCTGGCCAGAGCCATCTGAAGCAGGAGAGGATCTACATCTTTTGTTTGTTTTTAGACAAGGTCTCACTCTGTCACCCAGGCTGGAGTGCAGTGGCGCAATCATAGCTCACTGTAGCCTTGAGCTCCCCAGGCTCAGGTAATCCTCCCACCTCAGCCTCCCAAGTAGCTAAAACTACAGGCGCATGTCACCACGCCCGGCTAATATATTTATTTTTTGTAGAGGTGGGATTTTGTCATGCTGCCCAGGCTGGTTTCGAACTCCTGGGCTCAAGCAATCCTCCACATTGCTCTCCCAAAGTGTTGGGATTACAGGTGTGAGCCACCGTATCTGGCCTGAGGATTGACATCCTATCCTAATCACAAACCCATACTGTGCCACTGAGCACAGGTGGGGAAGCTCAGCAGAGCTCATGGAAGTAAAATATTCTAAAAGTAGTAGCCTTTCAAAGTAAAATAAAAGTCATCTTCTCAAAATTAAGACATTAAACAACCAAAGAGACGGCTTCCTGAACATTTAAAAGCAATTGAAATCTCTAAGAAAACATAACATCCCTAAATAGAATCTTCAGCAAAGTTATCTCACCCAGTGCTACAGGTCTCCTCCAGCTGGTTATCCACGTTACTGTCCTGGGCGTCCAGAGGCTGGCCAGTAAAGATGGAATACTCTGCACCTGGAATCAGCCACTTCCGCCTGCTGACATCTGAAGTTGCTAGTGTGCTATTAGAATGAAAACAGGCATTATAAAGGTCTGCACTTCAATTCAGACTGCATGTGCATATAAAACAATCTGCTCTCAAACAGTATTTACACATTTGTACAGTAATTTTAAAACCACATGTAACAATCTATATTTTAGATACAATTCATTTTACAGTTTTATGATTCAACTTAACTGTTCTACGTTTCTGTTACTCCTGAATCTCAGTCAAGATTCAGGTACTTGTGGCTCTGAACATTCCCCTCACTGTCTCTCAGGCATTTCACACCCTTTACGCTTTGTGACCCTACTGTAGCTGAAGGTAAGGCGTTGAATGAAGCAGGGCTGCCCTTCTTGTTCCCTTCAGACCAGCACTGTCCAACAGAGTCTTCTGCAAAACCAGAAACGCTATCTGCAGTGTCCAATGCAGCAGTCACAAGTCAGGTGTCACTACTGAACTCCTGAAATGTGGCTGGTGAGACTGAAGAACCAATTATAATATCTTAATTTTAATAAAGGAAGTTTTCAGTATCAAAATGGAGTCACTAAAGTCAAACTCCCACAAAATGGAGCTGGGAGGCACAAAGGAGCAGCCCTCGCACACAGATGCTGATTATGGGAACTATTCTGAATTCCTCAGAACCACAGTATTCCAGATAATAAGCTGTTTGTACAAGGAAACATCCCTAACAAGGGATGTCTCCACCATTGAGCTAATGCTAATACCCACAACATGCTCCTGTAACCAGTGGTCTTGGTTTTAAAATAGCTTAGTGGACTGTGGACTGCCCTTTGTCTTTTAAAGTTTCCTGTGTCCCAACCCCTTTGGACATGCTTACGGTTCACCACAGCATGCGTACTTCTGATTGCAAACCCCCAACATTTCCAAATAAATTTCTTTGGAGAGTCAGTCTCTGTTGCTCATTTTAGCTTGACATGATTGATTTAAATAGTAATAGTGGCTGTTGGCAGGACTGTACTGAACAGTGTAGTTCTAGACTATTGCTCTCCCAGCTCATCTGAGGTTCCCACCATCCTGTTAACCCCCAGTCATTCCCCAGACTTTGGAGTCTGCCTTGTTTTCTCCACACCTATTCCTGTTCTCATACTAGGCAACTTCCTGACCGCTCTCTCCAGTGAGGTGACCCTCTGCTCCTCAGCTAGCAACCTCAGAGGGTACTTGCTGGCTTTTGTTATAACCAGAGAACACACTCCCCTTAAGAAACGGATACTCCAAAGACTCCGCCCCTATTCTGCCTCCAGCCCTCAAGCATCAGCAAGGTGACCTACGATCCTTGGCCTCTCCACTTTCCGTTTATCAACCCCTCCTAGCCTGACTAGGTCCTCTTGATCTACACTGGAGTCCACACTCATACCTACTCGCTCACCTTTCGCCACACCTGACCGGCAGCAAAATCTGAGGACTGGCTGACTACAAAGGCTGTGTGTCAGAGTCTAAACTACCACTGAGCTTTGCTGCAAAAAAGCCACCAGCTGGGCAGACTCATCAACACCTCAGGCGGACACCCCAAACCGCCTGGCAACATGACTTTCTGTAACCAACAAGCTTCAGTTCTCCAAACATGACTATCTCACACCCTTTCCACCCTCCTCAAACCTCCCATCCCACCTTCGTTGACAGGTGAAACTTTTGAGTCAAATTGCAAAGAAACACCAGAAACCATGAAACAACGCTTGTCTTCTCTCTGTCCCCTTTCACAACCAAACATTTTAGAGCTGTCTCTTTTATCTACATTTACTTCAACTTCAGTTACTCTTCCCCCCCACCCTTTTTTTTTTTTTTTGATACGGAGTCTCGCTCTGTCGCCCAGGCTGGAGTGCAGTGGCGCGATCTTGGCTCACTGCAAGCTCCGCCTCCTGGGTTCACGCCATTCTCCTGCTTCAGCCTCCCGAGTAGCTGGGACTACAGGTGCCCGCCACCATGCCCAGCTAATTTTTTGTATTTTTAGTAGAGACAGGGTTTCACCATGTTAGCCAGGATGGTCTCAATCTCCTGACCTCGTGATCCGCCCACCTCGGCCTCCCAAAGTGCTGGGATTACATGCCCGGCCCAATTTTTAAATTAAAAACTATTTCAGGGCCGGGCGTGTTGGCTCATGCCTGTAATCCTAGCACTTTGGGAGGTCAAGGTGGGCAGATCACAAGGTCAAGAGATCGAGACCATCCTGGCTAACATCCTGGCTAACACAGTGAAACCCCATCTCTACTAAAAATACAAAAAAAAAATTAGCTGGGCGTGGTGGTGGGCACCTGTAGTCCCAGCTACTTGGGAGGCTGAGGCAGGAAAATGGCGTGAACCCAGGAGGCAGAGTTTGCAGTGAGCCAAGATCACGCCACTGCACTCCAGCCTGGGCAACAGAGCAAGACTCCATCTTAAAAAAAAAAAAAAAAAAAAGCTATTTCAAACATTCTTGGAAAATTACAAAGAATACAATAACAAGCATCTACTCACCCATTCTCAGTTTTAATAAATGCTAAGATCTTGTCAATTTTTTTTTTCTTGAGACGGAGTCTTGCTCTTTCACCGAGGCTAGAGTGCAGTGGTGTGATCTCGGCTCCCTGCAACCTCTGCCTACCGGGTTCAAGCAATTCTCCTGCCTCAGCCTCCAGAGTAGCTGGGATTATAGGGGCCCACCACTGTGCCCAGCTAAGTTTTATATTTTTAGTAGTGATGGGGTTTCATCATGTTGGCCAAACTCCTGACCTCAAGTGATCTGCCCACCTCAGCCTCCCAAAGTGCTGGGATTACAGGAGTGAGCCACGGCGACTAGCCCAATCTTGCCAAATTTGTATTTAATTAGAAGACCAAGTTTTATGTATACAGTTGTATTTTTTTAATTACACAGAAGGCATAATGTATTAATAAACATTTTTAAATGTCTTTTGGTTTTTTTGAGACAGGGTTTTACCCTGTCCCCCAGGCTGAAGTATAGTGGCATGATCATGGCTCAGTACAGCCTCGACCCTCAGGCTCAAGCGATTCTCCCACCTCAGCCTCCCAAGCAGCTGGAACCACCAACCACCACACTCAGCTTTTTTTTTTTAAGACAGAGTCTCGCTCTGTCGCCCAGGCTAGAGTGCAGTGGCTCGATGTTGGCTCACTGCCATCTCTGCCTCCCAGGTTCAAGCAATTCTCCTGCCTCAGCCCCGTGAGTAGCTGGGATTACAGGTGCATGCCACCACACCCGGCTAATTTTTTTGTATTTTTAGTAGAGACGGGATTTCACCATGTTGGTAAGGCTGATCTCAAACTCCTGACCTCATGATCCACCTGCCTCAGCCTACCAAAGTGCTGGGATTACAGGCGTGAGCCACCACGTCCGACCACTAACTTTTTGTATTTTTTGTAGAGATGGGGTTTTGCCATGTTGCCCAGGCTGGTCTCAAATTCCTGGGCTCAAGCGATTTCCCCACCTTGGCCTCCCAAAATGCTGAAATTACAGGCGTGAGCCACCACACCTGGCCTTTAATGCTTTCTCTGTTCAATGTTATGCTTGAAATTTATCTGTGTTAGTACATATAAGCTCTATTCATTTTAATCATTTACCAATAGTATGAATATATTCGTCCTTTCTTCCTGCAGTGGAAATGTGGTTTTTAATAGCCTTTCGACAATGCTAAAATTTACACATGTGAAAATTCTTCTAAGGCAAACATCTTAACATGGAACTGTGGGATTTGGGGCGTGCATATCTTCAACCTCTCTGGATGTTGCCAAATCACTCTCTAGACAAGATGTATCAACCGTTATTCATTACTTTGAGAGTTCCTGTTTCTCCTTATCTTTTGCCAAACATTAAAGTGATCCAATTTTAAGTCTGACCTGTCCGATGGTGTGAATTGTATCTTATTGTTTTAATGTGCATTTTCATGACAATTAACATGTTCTCATTTTTATTAGCCATCACGGTTCTATGAACTGCTTGTTATATTCTTTTACCATTTTTTGTTGAGAAAGTTATCCTTTTCTTATTGATTTGTAAGTTCTTTCAGGGTTGGGCACGGTGGCTCAAGCCTGTAATCCCAGCACTTTGGGAGGCCGAGACGGGCGGATCACGAGGTCAGGAGATCGAGACCATCCTGGCTAACACGGTGAAACCTCGTCTCTACTAAAAAATACAAAAAAACTAGCCGGGCGAGGTGGCGGGCGCCTGTAGTCCCAGCTACTTGGGAGGCTGAGGCAGGAGAATGGCGTAAACCCGGGAGGCGGAGCTTGCAGTGAGCCGAGATCCGGCCACTGCACTCCAGCCTGGGCGACAGAGCAAGACTCCGTCTCAAAAAAAAAAAAAAAAGAGTTCTTTCATCTTCTGGATACTTTTCCTTTATTTGTTCCTGTTCACTTTAAAAATATATCAGCCAGAGCCAGGCACAGTGGCTCACACCTGTAATCCCAGCACTTTGGGAAGCCGAGGCAGGCGGATCACTTATGGTCAGGAGTTCGAGACCAGCCTGGCCAACAAGGTAAAACCCCATCTCTACTAAAAATACAAAATTTAGCAGGCATGGTGGCGCGTGCCTGTAGTCCCAGCTACTCAGGAGGCTGAGGTGGGAGAATCGTTTGAACTCGGGAGGCAAAGGTTGCAGTGAGCCAAGACTGTGCCATTGCACTCCAGCCTGGGTGACAGAGCGAGACTTTGTCTCAAAAATAAAATAAAATATCAGCCAGGAACTGTGGCTCACGCCTATAATCCCAGTACTTTGGGAGGCTGAGGTGGGCAGATGACTTGAGGTCAGGAGTTTGAGACCAGCCTGGCCGACAAGGCAAAACCCCATCTCTACTAAAAATATAAAAATTAACTGGACATGGTAGCGGGCACCTGTAATCCCAGTTACTCAGGAGGCTGAGGCAGGAGAATCGCTTGAACATGGGAAGCAGAGGTTACGGGGAGCCGAGATTGTGCCACTGCACTCCAGCCTGGGTGACAGAGCAAGACTCCATCTCAAAAAAAAAAAAGAAAATTTATATATATACACACACACACACATATATGTGTATATATATACACATATACACACACACATATATATACACACACAAATATATGTGTGTGTATATATATATAATATCTCAAGCACATATAGACATACATGTGATACTCATGCACCAACCATCCAGCTTTATAAAATCTTGGTTATATATTCTTTAAATTAAGAGTAGAACACTATAAAGACAACTAAAGCCCCTGTGCACCTCTCTAATCTCATTCTTTCCCTCCCAAAAGCAAACATTTATTCTAAATTTGTGTTCAGCATTCCCATGCAAGTTTTCATACTTTTACTATGTTTACATGAACCCATAAGAAATACAAAATTGCTTCACATGCTAAAGTCAATATAAATAGTATCCTATTTCTTCTGCAACCCATTTTTTGTTGTTCTATATTATGTCCTTAAGATTAATCCATGTTGACCGTCTAGCTGAGGATCAGCAAATTGTCTCTGTAAAGGGCCAGATAGTAAATACTTGAGGTTTTATGGGCCAGTGTCTGTTGCAACTACTTCACTTTGCTGTTGCACAAAAGCAGCCAAAGATGATATATAAGTGAATAAGCTTGCATTCCATAAAAATTTTATTTGTGGACACCAAAATTTGAACAGTTTTCTTTTTTTGGGGGGGGGGGGAACAGAGTCTCACTTTCTCACCCAGGCTGGAATGCAGTGGTGCAATCTTGGCTCACTGGAATCTCCGCCTCCCAGGTTCAAGTGATTCTCCTGCCTCAGCCTCTTGAGTAGCTGGGACTACGGGTGCGTGCCACCACACCCAGATAATTTTTGTATTTTTAGTAGAGATGAGGTTTTGCCATGTTGGCCAGGCTGGTCTCGAACTCCTGACCTCAGGTGATCCACCCACCTCAGCCTGCCAAAGTTCTGGGATTACAGGTGTGAGCCACCGCGCCCAGCCTGCATTCACTCTTGAGTACACTCTGAATGGGCTTCTACTGATAATCACTCTATCCAAACTGTTCACTAAGCATTAGCCTCCAGCTTGCAAAGACCTTGCAGTCTTCACCTTGATCTCTCAAACAGCAATGTGAGATTATGACATATATTATACATCAGTTTTCGTCCACAATTCCTGGCTCATAACTTCCATATCCCTTGTTGCAGTCAACAGAATCTCTAACCTTCTCCTGTCTTCCTTTTACCTTACCAGGGTAGGACTCTAATCTGATTATGGGTCATAAGACTCTCATTCAAATCAGAGAGGGTCCTACTTCATCCTCTGGAGGAAGGAATGCTGCACAAAGAGGCCAAGAAGGATCTGAACGGACAGGCCTGGCTAGGTTTAGATCACATCCTTTCTGTCCAATCACATTTCAACACAGCTGTCCAAGCTTCAATCAGGCCTATCCAACGAAGCCTCCATAAAAGGCCCAAGAAGACAGGGCTCCAGAGCTTCTGGAGAGCTGAACAAGAGCTCATCCACGCGCTGGGGGGCGTGGCACACCCCATCTCTACAGGGAAAGAAACTCCTGTGCTGGAGATCCTTCCAGACCTTACTCTGTATCTCTTCAATTGGCTGTTTTTTTGTATCCTTTAAAATATCAACTGTAATAAATTGGTAAACATGTTTCTCTGAGTTATACGAGCCACTCTGGCAAATTAATCAAACCCAAAGAGAGGGTTATGGGAACCTCAACTTGAAGCCAGTTGGTTAGATGTTCTGGAGGCCTGGACTTGCAAATGGTATCTGAAACGGGGTAGTCTTGGGGACTGAGCCCTCAGCTTATGGGATCTGACCCTATCTCTGGGTAGATAGTATCAGAGATGAATGGGAGGCCACCCAGCTGGGTCCCAAGAAGAACTGATTGCTCGCTTGCTGGTGAGGAGAAATACCACACATTCTGGGTCACAAAAGTCTTCTGAGTCTATTGTTGTGCTGGTGTGAGAGCACGGGGAAAACACAGGTTGGGTTTTGCACTCCATACCGGTAGCTGCTTGTTTTCCTCTAGCTTTTTGGCAGCACTTTCTCGGGTTCCTTTGCCAGGTCTCTCTATCCAACACCAGTGTCAGAGTTCTTGCCCCAGGCCTGCTTCTCACTAAACACACTCAGTTGGCATCCATTCTACAACTTTAGGCACCATCTAGAAAGAGATGACTCCAATTTTTTTTGTTTTGTTTTTTTTTTGAGATGGAGTCTCACCCTGTCGCCCAGGCTAGAGTGCAGTGGGGTGATCTCGGCTCACTGTAAGCTTCACCTCCCGGGTTCACACCATTCTCCTGCCTCAGCCTCCCGAGTGGCTGGGACTACAGGCAGCCACCACCACGCCCGGCTAATTTTTTTGTATTTTTAGTAGAGACAGGGTTTCACCATGTTAGCCAGGATGGTCTCGATCTCCTGACCTCGTGATCTGCCTGCCTCGGCCTCCCAAAGTGCTGGGATTACAGGCGTGAGCCACCACGCCCAGCACAACTCCAAAATTTATCACCCCATCCTAAAACCTTATTTTTGAGCTCCAAACTCATTTATAATTGCCTATTTGATTTCCACTTGGAATCGATATGAAAAATATTCAAGATGGAAATTCTGATCTCTTCCCTAAGTTCAACATATGAACTAGGTACCTTTAGTTGTTTGAGACAGAAACCAAGGAATTATTCCAACACCTCCCTTTCTTACCTTGCCATACAATCCACAACCATATCCTATAGATCCTACCTCTAGAATCTCTCCCGAAGATTCTCTTTTGTCTATTTCTGTGACCACCACCCAGCTAACACCATCTCTCTCCTAGCACTGCACCAGCCTAACTAGTCTCCTGCTTCCATTCCTACTCCTTCTTCTTTCCTACTTCTCCTGCTTCTTTCCTACTCCATCTTCTCATGAAAGGTACCTTAATAACAATTAGATAACATCATTTTACCACATAAAAACCTTCAAAGGCTTCCCAGTGGACTTAGGGCAAGATCCAACTCTTAACCATGGCTTAGAAAGCTATAAATGTTCAATCTCTGATTTCATCTAGGGCGATTTTGCCTCTTGCTGGAAATATTCAGGCCACACTAACCTCCCTTAGGCTCTTCAAACATGCTAAGCTCTTTCCTACCTGAGGACTTAGCAAGGCGATTTCTCTGCATGGACCACCTCCCAGACACCCCACCCTGCCTATCCCTCACCCCACACCTCCTGCTCCAGCAACTCTATGCACAGGTGACTCCTCTGCTTATGAGCCTCCTCTAAAGAAAGGTCTTCCCTGGCCCCCAACCTGAAGCTCTCTCTTTTATCTCTCTCAAATGTTCAATTTGTTACTTACATCTTTTCTTTAAAAAAAAAAAAAGAAGAAGAATTTTCCATGTTCTACTAAAATTAATTAACAAAGACTTAGAAAAAGCTTTTCTTAAAATTTATTTTATTTTATAGAGATGGTCTCTCGCCATGTTGTCCAGACTGGTCTGGAACTCCTGGGCTCTAGCGATCCTCCCACTTTGGCTTTCCAAAATGCTGGAATTACAGACATGAACCACCGTGCCCAGCCCTAGGAAGAGTTCCTCATTTGACAATTACAACTTGGGTCACAAATTACAATTTAAAATCATTTTTCTGATAAATGTTATTATTAAATTATTATTTACTTATTAATATTCTTCATTTACACCAAAATCATAATAAAAGCCAGTTCTAATATAAAAATAATGTATTCTAGCCGGGCGCGGTGGCTCAAGCCTGTAATCCCAGCACTTTGGGAGGCCGAGACGGGCGGATCATGAGGTCAGGAGATCGAGACCAACCTGGCTAACATGGTGAAACCCCGTCTCTACTAAAAAATACAAAAAACTAGCCAGGCGAGGTGGCGGGCACCTGCAGTCCCAGCTACTCGGGAGGCTGAGGCGGGAGAATGGCATAAACCCGGGAGGCAGAGCTTGCAGTGAGCTGAGATCCAGCCACTGCACTCCAGCCTGGGCGACAGAGCGAGCCTCCGTCTCAAAAAAATAAATAAATAAATAATGTATTCTGTAAGGGTATCACCAAGACAATGCTGGGATTATAGCCAAGCTAATTCTGAAAGAACTAAAAAACTAGAAAGAAAACCCACACAACCTAATGAAGATCGATCTTCATAGTTCCTTCCATTAACATGGGAATAAAACATCTAAAATTTTAGGGCTAAAAGACCTTTTGAGATGTTCTAGCCTCTTGTCCTTATTTTTACAGATAATAAAAATGAATTCCAAAAACGGTAAGTGACTTGCCTAAGGTCACACAGCTGGGCAAAGAACAAAATACATTCCAAGGATCCCAATTTGATCCTACTATATTTCCTCATTTTAGCAAATGCCTCCACATAAGAGGGTTTAAAATGTTCAGTAATTAATTTAACACATCTAAGTTCTGTAATGACATTTAACCCTGACTTGCTTATGATTTAGACAGATGAGCTTCTCGTCTTAATAAAAGCATGCACCTATTTCTAGCCTTATAGAGAGTAAATGAAATAACTTACTTGGCACGCGAGGGTCTCACATGAATTCTAGAATTGTGACGAAGGCTTAACATATTTTCATGTTCTACTTGCTTGACCTGAGCTTCAAGTTTTGAAATCATTCTAATTCAAAAGCAATAAAGATAAATTAAGTACATTTCAACAAATTTAAAATATAGCTCAACCACAGTTTATTTAACAGGTCTTCCTAAAAAATGGGTGGTAAAAGAGTTGCAAGTCCATGGCCGGGAACAGTGGCTCACCCCTGTAATCCCAGCACTTTGGGAGGCCGATGCAGGTGGATCACAAGGTCAAGAGATAGAGACCATCCTGGTCAAGGTGGTGAAACCCTGTCTGTACTAAAAATACAAAAATTAGCTGGGCGTGGTGGTGCGCACCTGTAGTCCCAGCTACTCGGGGGGTTGAAGCAGGAGAATCACTTGAACCCAGGAGGTGGAGGTTGCAGTGAGCCAAGATCACACCAGCCTGGCAACAGAGTGAGACTCTGTCTCAAAAAAAAAGAGTTGCAAGTCCATAAACCTTTTTCATAGTAAAACATCACCATTATTTAAAAAGCTAAATAGGCCAGGTGCGGTGGCTCACGCCTATAATCCCAACACTTTGGTAGGCCGAGGTGGGTGGATCATCTGAGGTCAGGAGTTCAAGACCAGCCTGGCCAGCAGGGTGAAACCCCCATCTCTACTAAAAACACAAAAATCAGCCAGGTGTGGTGGCATTCGCCTGTAATCCCAGTTACTTGGGAGACCAAGGCAGGAGAATCAGCTTGAACCCGGGAGGTGGAGGTTGTAGGGAGCCCTTATCACGCCACTTCACTCCAGCCTGGGCAAAAGAGCAAGACTCTGTCTCAAAAAATAAATAAATAAAACAAAAGCTAAACAAAAATCAGTGACTATAAATAGAAAAACAGAAAAACAAATACATTAAAACTCTACAAAGGAACATTTCCCATACAACTGAATAAAAAGGAACAAATGGACTTAATATCACAAGTTATATAAATTTGACTACAGATCAAAACATAACACTTATAAATAAAAATAAAATTGTCAAATAAACTTTATTCTAATGTGTTTAATCCTAATATGTATATAACCATGCATACAATAGGTAGCACTTTCACAAACGAGGAAGCAGGCTTAACTTCCAAAAACAGAGCTTTAAAAAAAAATTAAAAAAAAAAAAAAAACCCTTTGTAATTTTTAAAAGAGGCCAAGGCTAAAATATTGCAAACAACCTACAGGTATTTCACCTGATTTGTGCCATGTTCAAAATAAAAGCCTATTTTCAAGTTTACCAACAGGAAATAACTACTCTGGCCAACTGACTATTTTAAAGATATCCTGGCATTCATGCTGCTCTTTCTTCCCCCCCCTTTAAGAGATGAGGTCTTACTCTGTCACCCAGGCTGGAGTGCACTGGCATGATCATTGCTTGCTGCAGCCTCAAACCCCTGTGCTTAAGAGATGCTCTTGCCTCAGTCTCCGAAGTAGCTGGGAGTACAGGTGCACGCTGCCATGCCTGGCTTGTTCTTTTAAGCTCTGTGTATGACTTCATCTTACCTTTCAAACTCGAATTCTTACCTACTTTGATGCAAGGAAGGCTTGAGAAATAATAGCTCTAACAAGGCTGATGTTTTATACCAATCTGATAAGAAAGTTATCACTAGAACTGAATGAATCACAGAAGAGAGGCAGATGAGAAACCTAGACAGCATTTCTGTTCTTCTCTATGAGAACTTAAGACTGCAGAATTTCTAAATAAGGGATATTACTTATATCCAAATACAAACATAAAATTTGCTTTCGAACCAGTTTAAATATTTCTCTTTTCTATCTTTCATTTTTTTGGGGGGCGAGGGCAGTAGGGGGGAGACAGTCTTGCTCTGTCACCCAGGCTGGAGTGCAGTGGCATGATCTTGGCTCACTGCAACCTCCGTCTCCAGAGTTCAAGTGATTCTCCTGCCTCACCCTCCTGAGTAGCAGGGATTACAGGCGTGCACCACCATGCCCAGCTAATTTTTGTATTTTTAGTAGAGAAAGAGTTTTGCCATGTTGGCCAGGCTGGTCTTGAACTCCCGACCTCAGGTAATCTTCCCACCTCAGCCTCCCAAAGTGCTGAGATTACAGGCGTGAGACACTGCACCCAACCCAGTTCAGATATTTCTAATCATTTGCAATAGATACCATTTACGATTCTGTCCCTACCTAATTAAACAAATCAGATCATTAATACAGTCTCCAACCAGGTCTTTCTGAAAGTAGATGACCATAATTTTGGTGTTAATGTTGTTTTCTTTTTGAAGCACAAACATAATTCCGTGAACTAGGCTGCTTCTTAAAAGTTCTTTCCAGTGGTTAAATATCATTTGGATTTTAACCTATGCTGAAAAAAATACATAATGTTTAGGAAAATATCCACCTCTGAGGCACAACCACCAATACCTTTTAATCACTTAAAACATCTTGTTTGAAACCAGCTGCAGTAGCGCACGCCTGTAATCCCAGCAATTTGTGTGGATGAGGCGAGAGGATCACTTGAGGCCGAGAGATTGAGACCAGCCAGGGCAACATAGCAAAACCCTACTTCTAAAAAAAGTTTTTAAATATCAGCCAGGCTTGCTAGGCTCCATGGCTTACGCCTATAATCCCAGCAATCTGGCAAGCCGAGGCAGGAGGATTACTTGAGGTCAGGAGTTCAAGACCAGCCTGGTCAATATGGCGAAACCCCGTCTCTATCAAAAATACAAAAAATTAGCTGGGTGTGGTGGCGCACTCCTATAGTCCCAGCTACTCAGGAGGCTGAGGCAGGAGAATTGCTTGAACCCAAGAGGAGGAGGTTGCAGTGAGCTGAGATTGTGCCACCGCACTCCAGCCTGAGTGACAGAGCGAGACTCTATATCAACGACAACAACAAAAAATCAGCCAGGCATGATGATGAGCACCTGTAGTCCCAACTATTCAGGAAGCTGAGGCAGGAAGATTGCTTGAGCCCAGGAATTCACAGTCAACCTAGGCAACATATTGAGACCCTGTCTCTTAAAAAAAAAAAAAAAAAAAAAAGACAGAGAGAGAAGAAATCTTGTTTGGCTAAAATGAAATGTATTTCCATGTCAAGGGAAAATTAAGATAAAACTAGTTCTCAAACTGCTTAAGAATCCTCAAAAAAAAATTCCTTCTCATCATGTTCAATACAGACATATAACAGAACAACTGAGGTATGCATACATTAGTAAGATAATACATTTTACCTTTTCAAATCAGAAATCTGAGTATATGCATCAAGCAATTTGTTCTCAGTTGTATTTAATGCATCCTATGGAAATAAAGGAGAAATTCAGATAACTGAAGACAAATATTCAGATGTATCATTTTAAAATGCATAAAAGAAAATGAATCTAAGGCTAAACCGACTAGCTACAAACCATACTCAGCAAGTAGGGCATAAACCATACAGCCAGGACCAACAGTTCAAGGAAAACAAATGAGAGGAAAGCACCGGCCTATACAAGTCACTCTGTGTAAGTCCCATGGGTAACAGATACAGCCCATTATACTTTGCTTAATTAGAAACAAACCAGTGTTAAAATAACTTGACTAAAACCTCAGAAGGATGGTAAAACAAATATTTTCAATGAGATTAGATATCATGGGATCTGCTCCTGAACCCTCAGAACGGTTTGACTGCCAAGCTATGCAGGCCTTTTTGCTAAGCTTCAATAACCACAACCCTCCATTCTGTGCAACAGAAATACTTGGGCCCCACTTACACCATCGTCGAAGGATTTTACTGAATGCAAATACGTAGAGCTTTCATAAAGAATTCAAACATAATCGATAAACTCAACCCTACCAAAAGCTAATGCAGTGAAAATCAAAGCTTGATATTTAATCAGTATTAAATGGCTGGGTGCAGTGGCTCATGCCTGTAATCCCAGCACTCAGGGAGGCTGACACGGGTGGATCACTTGAGGTCAGGAATTGGAGACCAGCCTGGCCAACGTGGTGAAATCCCATCTCTACTAAAAATATAAAACTTAGCTGGGCATGGTGGCACACACCTGTAATCCCAGCAACTCGGGAGGCTAAGGCAGAAGAATCGCTTGAACCCAGGAGGCAGAGGTTGTGGTGAGCTGAGATCACACCACCGCACTCCAAGCTGGGTGTCACAAAACAAACAGTATTAAATAATAATTTGCATCTGTATGGTACCTTATACTCTTTTGAACAATTTCATTTCAAATGCAATAGCCATTCAATAAAGATTTGTTAGATGAATGAATCTAACAAACTTGTCAGTTAAAAGGGGCAGGTATTTGAAAATAAGGATACTGAAACAGGATGAGCAAGGTTCCAGTTCCAACATCTACGGAGGGTGCACGAAGGGGTGCAAGGAGGAGGAAGAGTCAGATCCCCTGATTTCCAATCCAATGTTTCTGCCTCTGCATGAAATCTAGAACATAAACGATTACCCCTTACCTTTACTCTCCTGTGTTCTTTTCCAAGGGACTCATACTCTCCTAAAAGCTACAAGGAAAAAAAAATACCACAAAATTCAATGTTTTTCTACCAACTGAGGTACAGTCTACAAAATAACTGCCTATAGCCTTCAAAAATGCCAATGTCATGAAAGAGAAAGGTCAATAGAGAACTGGTGATTCCATGTAAAGGGAATGGGACAATTCTCAATTTCTGGAACGGTTTCTGTACATTTGATATTATTTAATTATCAAATATTATTTAAATATCAAATAATATTTAAATAAAGGTGGATGTAGTGGCTCACACCTATAATCCCAACACTTTGGGAGGCTGAGGAGGGAGGATCACTTGAGGCCAGGAGCTGGAGATCAGCCTAGGGAACAGAGCAAGACCTTGCCTCTTCAAAAAAAAAAGAGCTGGGCTCGGTGGCTCACGCCTGTAATCCTAGCACTTTGGGAGGCTGAGGTGGAAGGACTGCTTGAGCCTGAAAGTTCAAGAGTTCAAGGCTACAGTGAGCTATGATCGTGCCACTGCATTCTAACCTGGGGGACAAAGAGAGACTCCATCTTAAAATAAAAATAGCTGAACATGGGGATACATGCTTATAGATTCAGGAGGCTCACTTGAGCCTGGGAGGCTGAGACTGCATGAGCTTGTAGTGAGGCTTGCAGTGAGACTGCACCACTGCACTCCAGCCTGGGCCACAGAACAAGACCCTGTCTCAAAATAAAATATTATACCATTTAAGTATTTTAAAAGACTAAAATTTGCATTGCTCTTTTTGGAACTATTACTTTTATTTTTTATTTATTTACTTTTTTAGATGGAGTCTTGCTCTGTCGCCAGGCTGATGTGCAGTGGCTCACCGCAACCTCTGCCTCCCTGGTTCAAGCAATTCTCCTGCCTCAGCCTCCCGAGTAGCTGAGACTACAGGCGCCTGCCACCAGGCCCGGCTAATTTGTGTACTTTTAGTCGAGACGGGGTTTCATCATGTTGGCCAGGATGGTCTCGATCTCTTGACCTCATATCCGCCCGCCTCAGCCTCCCAAAGTGCTGGGATTACAGGTGTGAGCCACCATGTTCAGCCTTTTTTTTTTTTTTTTTTGAGCTGGAGTCTCACTCCATCACCCAGCCTGAAATGCAGTGGCATGATCTCAGCTCACTGCAACTTCCACCTCCCGGATTCAAGCAATTCTCCCACCTCAGCCTCCTGAGTAGCTGGGATTACATGCATGTGCCACCATGCTCAGCTAATTTTTGTATTTTTAGTAGAGACGGCGTCTGATCGTGTTGGCCAGGCTTGTCTCAAACTCCTGACCTCAAGAGATCCACCTGCCTTGGCCTCCCAAAGTGCTCGGATTATAGGTGTGAGCCTCCATACCTGGCCTATTGTATATTACTTTTGGCTAAGTTAGTTCTACACAGTAAAAGCACAATGCCAAAGTCTTTATTTAAAAATATATATATGTGAGGCTGGGCACAGAGGCTCACGCCTGCAATCTCAGCTCTTTGGGAGGCCAAGGCGGGCGGATCACTTGAGCTGAGGAGTTCAAGACCAGCCTGGCCAACATAGCGAAACCTTGTCTGTACTAAAAATATAAAAAGATTAGCTGGGTGCAGTGGCGCCTGCCTGTAATCCTGCCTACTTGGGTGGGGGAGGTGGGAGAATTGCTTGAACCCAGGAGGCAGAGATTGTAGTGAGCCGAGACAGCACTACTGCACTCTAGCCTGGGTGACAGAGCGACAACCTGTCTCAAAAATAAATAAGAGGTTGGGTGCGGTGGCTGACACCTGTAATCCTAGCACTTTGGGAGGCCAAAGCAGGAGGATCACTTGAGGTCAGGAGTTCGAGACTAGCCTGGCCAATATGGTGAAACTCCATCTCTACCAAAAATATTTTTTGTTGTTTTTTTCTTTTTTCTTTTGAGACAGAGTCCCACTCTGTCACCCAGGCTGGCATGCAGTAGCATGATCTCGGCTCATCACGACCTTCGCCTTCCGAGTTCAAGCGATTCTCCTGCCTCAGCCTCCCAAGTAGCTGGAATTACAGGCATGCACCACCACGCCCAACTAATTTTGTATTTTTAGTAGAGACAGGGTTTCTCCATGTTGGTCAGGCTGGTCTCGAACTCCTGACCTCAGGTGATCCGCCCGCCTTGGCCTCCCAAAATGCTGGGATTACAGGCGTGAGCCACCGTGCCTGGCCCAAAAATATTTTAAAAAATAAAAATAGACCGGGTGTGGTGACTCATGCCTGTAATCCCAGCACTTTGGGAGGCCAAGGCGGCCGAATCACAGGGTCAGGAGATCGAGACCATCCTGGCTAACATGCTGAAACCCCGTCTCTACTAAAAATACAAAAAATTAGCCAGGCGTGGTGGCGGGCACCTGTAGTCCCAGCTACTCAGGAGGCCAAGGCAGGAGAATGGCGTGAACCCAGGAGGTGGAGCTTGCAGTGAGCTGAGATCGCGCCACTGCACTCCAGCCTGGGTGACAGAGTGAGACTCTGTCTCAAAAAATAAATAAATAAATATAAGAATACATATGTGAGATTTCTAGTTAAAGATGACAAATGAAAAATAGAATTTTCTCCTCTTCACCCTGAGAGTCCACTAACCTAACAATGAAGAAATTAAAGAGAAAACAAAAGAGGTGACAGTAACAGGTGAGAGATTTCAATAAAAGTCTTAGAAGATTGAAAAGAAAACAAAGTGCCGACCGTGCACAGTGGCTCACGCCTGTAATCCCAGCACTTTGGGAGGCCGAGGCAGGCGGATCACCTGAGGCCAGGAGTTCAAGACCAGCCTGGCCAACACCGTGAAACCCCGTCTCTACTAAAAATACAAAAATTAGCCAGCTATGGTGGCATACACCTGTAGTCCCAGCTACTCAGGAGGCTGAGGCAAGAAAATTGCTTGAACTTGGGAGGCAGAGCTTACAGTGAACTGAGATAGCGCCACTGCACTCCAGCCTGGGTGACACAGCAAGACTCCATCTCGGAAAAAAAAAATAGAAAAGAAAAAGAAACAAAGTGCTTTAGTAGGGTGGAGTGAGATACAACCCCAAGTGCCTGAATCCGGGAATGCTGATGAAAAGTAGGCTGATGTTGGCATCACTGTGAGAGGTGCCCACCTTGAAACCCAGGTTTAGAGATGGACACGGTTGAGGCACAGGGCTGACCACAGAGAACTGGTTGAAATTCCTTATGTAGTCAGAGCCCAGGACACATCCCATACACCAGTAGACTGTTCACCCAGGTGGCAGGACAGCAGGAGAAAATGAATAGGGAGAGAAATGGAACTTTGGAAATCCAAGGATAATAGTGGAGTGGGAGGCAGAGGATAAAGAGAAAATGACTAAGTAAAAGACTTCAAAAACACCCAGGGCAGGTCACACCTATAATCCTAGCACTTTGAGAGGCCGAGGAATATCACTTGAGCCCAAGAATTGGAGACCAGCCTGCACAATATAGCAAGACGCCATCTCTACAAAAAATTTAAAAATTAGCCAGTCCTGGTGGCATGTGCCTATAGTCCCAGCTACTCAGGAGGCTGAGGCAGGAAGATTCCTCGAGCCCAGGGGGTTGAAGATGCAGTGAACTATGATCACACTACTGCACTCCAGTCTAGGTGACAAGGAGAGACCTGTCTCTAAAACAAATATATTAATAAACAATTTTTTTCTTTTTAAAAAGGCTGACTTCCCGCTTCTCCACTGCCAGAGTCTGACTGATAGGTCCCAGGCAAGAGACTGTAAGACTTGTCTTTAGGAAAACTGAACAACCCCAGAAAAAAAGCTTCTAAACATTCACATCTGGAGGTCCCCTAACAAAATGGCTGGCGCGTGACTCTACAATTGCCTGAAAATGAAGGCTACCAAGAACTAAGTCCCATCCATGCACTCAGAGTCTGTCTTTTTTTTTTTTTTTGAGACGGAGTTTCGCTCTGTCGCCCAGGCTGGAGTGCAGTGGCCGGATCTCAGCTCACTGCAAGCTCCGCCTCCCGGGTTTACGCCATTCTCCTGCCTCAGGCTCTGGAGTAGCTGGGACTACAGGCGCCTGCCACCTCGCCCGGCTAGTTTTTTGTATTTTTTAGTAGAGACGGGGTTTCACCGTGTTAGCCAGGATGGTCTCGATCTCCTGACCTCGTGATCCACCCGTCTCGGCCTCCCAAAGTGCTGGGATTACAGGCTTGAGCCACCGCGCCCGGCCCAGAGTCTTTCAATAGCTTTTTATACTGCTTCACTTTTATTTATTTAATTTATTTTTTATCTTTTGAGACAGAGTCTCACTCTGTCACCCAGGCTGGAGTGCAGTGGTGTGATCTCAACTCACTGCAACCTCCACCTCTTGGGTTCAAGCAATTCTCATGCTTCAGGCCTCCTGAGTAGCTGGGATTACAGATGTGGACCACCACACCCAGCTAATTTTTCTATTTTCAGTGGAGACAGGGTTTCACCATGTTAGCCAGGCTGGTCTCAAATTCCTGGTCTCAAGTGATTCACCCATCTCGGCCTCCCAAAGCGCTGAGATTATAGGCGTGAGCCACCACACCCAGCCTAGTAGCGCCCCTTAAATGTGAGCCTGCAAAAGAACCAACACTTTGAAAAATACATTAAATATGAAACATACTTCAAATCAAAACAAAAGGTTAAGTCCGGGCGCGGTGGCTCACGCCTGTAATACCAGCACTTTGGGAGGCCAAGGCAGGTGGATCACGAGGTCAGGAGATCGAGACCATCCTGGCCAACATGGTGAAACCCCGTCTCTACTAAAAATAC
Organism: Piliocolobus tephrosceles; assembly: GCF_002776525.5. Classification (NCBI taxonomy): domain Eukaryota; kingdom Metazoa; phylum Chordata; class Mammalia; order Primates; family Cercopithecidae; genus Piliocolobus; species Piliocolobus tephrosceles. The sequence continues at coordinate 120,986,311 of NC_045443.1, forward strand.
AAAAAAAATTAGCCAGGGGTGGCTGCGGACGCCTGTAGTCCCACCTACTCGGGAGGCTGAGGCAGGAGAATGGCAGGAACCCGGGAGGCAGAGCTTGCAGTGAGCTGAGATCCTGCCACTGCACTCCAGCCTGGGCAACAGAGCGAAACTCCATCTCAAAAAAAAAAAAAAAAAAAAAAAAAAGGTTAACTCAGAATAATGAACACTACAGAAACTGTCTAATGGAAGCCATAATATTCTCAAAGAAATAACATTAGTCTCAAAACAGGAACATACTAAAAATGATCAATCAGAAAAAGAGTTACTAGAAACTAAAAAAAAAAAAAACAAATATTGTTAGAAAATTTCGGCATACCAAGGATAAAAAGATGATCCTAAAAAACTTCCAGAAAGAGAAAAAAAGAACTACATTCAAAAGGAATGAGAAACATGATAATTAGATGCAATGTGGGCCAGGCACGTTGGCTCATGCCTGTAATTCCAGCACTTTGGGAAGCCAGTGTGGGAGTATCACTTGAGCTCAGGAGTTGGAGACCAGCGAGGGCAACATAGTGAGACCTCATCTCTACAAAAAAATAAAACTAGCCAGGTGTGATAGCCTGTAGTGCCTGTAGTCTCGGCTATCTGAGAGGCTGAGGTAAGAGGATCACTTGAGCCCTGGAGGTGAGGCTGCAGTGAGCTATGAATATGCCCACTGCACTCCAGCCTGGGTGACAGAGTGAGACCCTGTCTCAAAAACATAATAACAATAAATGCAGTGTGTGATCCTTGATTGGATTCTGGATTAAAAAGTAAAAAACAAAAACATCTATAAAGGATATTATTTAGACAACTGGCAACATTTGAATATAGACAATGTATTTAAATTGTATTATATCAATGTTAAGTTTCCTGAGGATGAAAAGTACATTGAGATTACACAGGAGAATCTCTCTGTTCTTCAGAGATACCTGTTGAGGTATTTAAGGGTAAATTATCATAGTTTGAGAGTCTAATTTACTCTCAAATATAGTTCAGCAAAAGAAAAAAGTTTGTATCTCTATGGAGACAAAACAATGCTGTAAGATCCTCACAACTGGTAAATCTACGTAAAGAATATACAAGGGTTTTCATTGTATCATTCTTACAATTTTTCTGCAGGCTTGAAACTTTGAAAGCCATGGGAAGGGAGAGAAAGGAAAAGAATCGATCATGTCATAAGCAATAAAACAAAGCCTTCAAATCTGAAGAAAACATATACCCAGAATCACAATCAGGATCTGGATTTTCATCTTCAGCTAGGACCTAGATCTTCATCCACCACAATTACAGATAATATGTAAAATTCAAGAAATAATAATATCAAGCTGGCCGCAGGGGCTCATACGTATAATCCCAGCCCTTTGGGAGGCCAAGGCAGGTGGATCGCCTGAGGTCAGGAGTTCAAGGCCAGCCTGGCCAATAAGGTGAAATCCTGTCTCTACTAAAAATGCAAAAATTAGCTAGGCATGGTGGCATGCGCCTGTAACCCCAGCTACTCAGGAGGCTGAGGCAAGAAAATCGTTTGAACCTAGGAAGTGGAGGTTGCAGTGAGCTGAGATCATGTCACTGCCCTCCAGCCTGGGCGACAGAACAAGACTCCATGTCAAAAAAGAAAGAAAGAGGCCAGGCGCGGTGGCTTACGCCTGTAATCCCAGCACCTTAGGAGGCTGAGGTGGGCGGATCACCTGAGGTCAGGAGTCCGAGACCAGCCATGGCTAACATGGTGAAACCCTGTTTCCACTAAAAATGCAAAAAACTAGCCAGGCGTGGTGATGCACGCCTATAATCCCAGCTACTTGGTAGGCTGAGGCAGGAGAATCGCTTGAACCCAGGAGGCAGAGGCTGCGGTGCGCTGAGATTGCGCCATTGCACTCCAGCATGTGCAATATAAGAGCAAAATTCCGTCTCAAAAAAAAGAAAGAAAGAACAACATCAGTACATTATTTAGAAATACATAAATACTAGAATACGATATACTTCGAGAAAAAAAACGAACAAAGGATGTAAAAGGCCTTAATTTTTAAAAAAGAAAAATACTTGAGATATAAACCATGTTCACATATGGGAAAATCAGTATTTCAAGTCTCAGCTGTCTCCAAATAAATCTTAAATTCAGTCCAATTCCAATCAAAAGCAGAGTGACATACTGACGGTATTACTTGTATGAAACAAAACAAAGTCAAGAATAGACAAAATAATTTTTACAAGAGCAAAAAAACAAGATAAGGAAATGACACCAAAAATCAACATGTTATAAAATACTAATAATTAACATGATGTGGTTCTAACTCAGAGACAGACCAATGGAACAGCTCAGAGCCTCAAAACAGATTTACACGAGAAGGAAATATAACGTATAACAGAAGTCCGTAAGGGAAGGATAATCTATTAAAAAATGATTTCTGGGACAACTGGTTAATCATCGGGGGCAGGAAAGATCAAGTACCATTCCTACTCATATTATATAAGAGGTAATTCTGGGCTGGATGCAGTGGCTTGCGCCTGTAATCCCAACACTTTGGCAGACTGAGGCGGGAGAATCACCTGAGGTCAGGAGTTCAAGACCAGCCTGGCCAACATGGTGAAACTCCGTCTCTACTAAAAATACAAAAAAAAAATTAGCCAGGCGTGGTGATGGGCGCCTGTGATCCCAGCTATTTGGGAGGTTGAGGCAGGAGATTGCTCGAAGCCGGGAGGCAGAGGTTGCAGTGAACCAAGATTGCGCCATTGCACTCCAGCCTGGACAACAAGAGCAAGACTCCATCTCAAAAACACAAAAAACACCCAAAACTTGTATCCCATAAAAATACCACAAATAAAGTGAAAAGCAAGCCACAGGCCAAAAGAAGATGGATGCAACACGTATAACCATTTCCTCTTAATCACACTTGAAAAATTAAAAGGCTTGACAATACCAAGTACTGGACATAATCTAGAAAAATAAGAATTATCATACAATACTGGCAGGAAAATAAACTGGTACAACCATTTCAGAGAGCAATTTAGCAATATCTAAAAAAGATAACAAAGCTCATATTCTATGTCCCAGTCACTGCATTCAGAGAAAGAGACTATTATAATAGGCTATATTTCTCAGTAACAGCCACAGCAATATTTCCAGTCCCATAAGCTCTTGCAGAATCTTGCTGTGTTCCATTAAGAGATGATATCCATTTTCCATCCCCTTGAACCTATGCAGGACTTTGGAATTGTTTAAAAAACAGAATAGACGCCGGGCACAGTGGCTCATGCCTGTAATCCCAGCACTTTGGGAGGCTGAGGTGGGCGGATTACCTGAGATCAGGAGATCGAGATCATTCTGGTCAACATTGTGAAAACCCTTCTCTACTAAAATACAAAAAAATTAGCCAGGCATGGTGGTGCGCACCTGTACTCCCAGCTACGCAGGAGGCTGAGGCAGGGGAATCCCTTGAACCTGGGAGGCAGAGGTTGCAGTGAGCCGAGATAGCACCACTGCACTCCTGCGTGGACAACAAGAGCAAAACTCCATCTCAATAAAAGAAAAGAAAAGAAAACAAAATAAAAGAAAACAAATAGTAAACAAAAAAGTAAATAATTAGCCAGGTGTGGTGACATACGCCTATAGTCCTAGCTACTCAGAGGGCTGAGGCAGGAGGATTACTTGAGCCCAGAACGTCAAGGCTCCAGTAAGCTATAATCAACCCACTGCACTCCAGCTTGAATGATAGAGTAAGACCCTGTCTCAAAAAAATAGAATGTGGAGGCAGGGCGCGGTGGCTCAAGCCTGTAATCCCAGCACTTTGGGAGGCTGAGACGGGCGGATCACGAGGTCAGGAGATCGAGACCATCCTGGCTAACATGGTGAAACCCCCGTCTCTACTAAAAATAAAAAAAAAAAAAAACTAGCCAGGCGAGGTGGCAGGCGCCTGTATTCCAAGCTATTCTGGAGGCTGAGGCAGGAGAATGGTGTAAACCCGGGAGGCAGAGCTTGCAGTGAGCTGAGATCCGGCCACTGCACTCCAGCCCAGGCGACAGAGCAAGACTCCGTCTCAAACAAACAAACAAACAAACAAACAAACAAACAAAAATAGAATGTGGTACAAGTGATGCTGTACAGTTTCCAAAACAAGGTCATAAAAGGCAATGTAGCTCTTTCAGGACATTTGTCTTTAGTACTAAGCCATCATGTTGCAAAGAAACCCAACCTAACCACACAGAGGAACTGTGGCCTTAGCTGACAGCCACCATTCATGATGAAACACGCCCTTCAGAAGATTCCAACACCCAGTCCTTAAGTTTCTAGCTGAGGTCCTAGATACTGCAGAGCAGGCAGGCTGTCCCTGCTGGGCCCAGTACAAGCTCTGAACAACAGAGTTCATGAGCAGAATATGTCAAGATTTGAGGTTATGAGTTTTAGAGCTATGGCAGCTAGAACAATACCCTAGAGGTGCTTGCACACATTGGCATAGGGAGCCACATAGTAGAAATGTTCATAGTAGTGTTGCTCCTAACAGCAGTGACAAACTGGCAAAAGGAAAGTAGATAAATATACTGTGGAAGAGCCACATGATGGACGACACAGGAACGAACACAAATGAAGTTGTGCTACTACTGCATGTATTCAATTAGGCAAATCTCACAAGTGAAAAAAGTTGCAAAACAGTAAAGACAGTATTAAGGCCAGGCGCGGTGGCTCAGGCCTGTAATCCCAGCACTTCGGGAGGCCAAGGTGGGTGGATCATGAGGTCAGGAGATCGAGATCATCCTGACTAACACAGTAGAAAAAAAAAAGTAAAGACAGTATTAACAGCATTTTTTTTTTTTTTTTGAGACGGAGTCTCATTCTGTCACCCAGGCTGGAGTGCAGAGGCGCAATCTCGGCTCACTGCAAGCTCTGCCTCCCGGGTTCACATCATTCTTCTGCCTCAGCCTCCCGAGTAGCTGGGACTACAGGCGCCCGCCACCACACCCAGCTAATTTTTTGTATTTTTTTTTAGTAGAGACAGGGTTTCACCATGGTCTTAATCTCCTGACCTCATGATCCACTCGCCTTGGCCTCCCAAAGTGCTGGGATTACAGGTGTGAGTCACCACGCCTGGCCCAGTACTGATAGCATTTATAAAAGTTTCAAGATATGCCAAAGAAGTAACACTAGTTAAGTAAGGATACATACATACACATATGACCATACAAAGACAAGGGAATGATATTTACACAATTTAGATCAGTTACTCCCAGGAAGACAGAATTGATCAGAAAAGGGTGCACAGGGGATGTCAACCACATTTGTAGTATTTTATTTCTTAAGATGGGTGGTAAATTCATATGTATGTTACATTATTCTTTATATCTTTTTATGTACCTAAAATATTTCAAATGTAAATGTTTAAATTGAAATGAATCAGTAAAAGCTGAACGTGTCAACATGGCAAATCTCAGAAACAATGTTGAAAGGGAAAAAAACAGGTTGCGGCAGGATATATGCAATGCAATACAATTCATACATAGCTCAAGAACACATAAAACATTACTAAACATTGTTTACAAACACATGCATATGTAGTAGAAGCAAAAAGAACCGCATGAGGATAACAGAGCACATTTAACAAAGTGGGTACCTCTAGGGTGGAAAAGAGAGGAATAGAAGACAGTGTTTCATTCTATCTAGAGAAGGCTAGAACAGTATTCGTTATATTATTCTCTATACTTTTCTGTATGCTTGAAATGTTAGATATGATAAATGCCAAGTGAGTGTATCACTGGCTACATTAATACAATTTCAGCTAAAAACAACGCATTCTAGCTATCCTTTGCTGCTTCATCACTACTCAAACATCATTGTGGTGGGTTTGTGAATAATTAGAAACAATGACATCCCAGGCCGGGTGCGGTGGCTCACGCCTGTAATCTCAGCACTTTGGGAGGCTGAGGCAGGCAGATTACTTGAGGTCAGGAGTTCGAGACCAGCCTGACCAATATGGAGAAACCCCATCTCTACTAAAAATACAAAATTATCTGGGCATGGTAGTGCCAGCCTGAAATCCCAGCTACTCAGGAGGCTAAGGCAGAAGAATTGCTTGAACCTGGGAGGTGAAGGTTGCGGTGAGCCAAGATTGCGCCATTGCACTCTAGCCTGGGCAACAAGAGTGAAACTTTGTCTCAAAAAAAAAAGAAACAATGACATCCCAGTAGCAATGAATATACTTAGTACCAGTTCAAGTGATTCTCCTGCCTCAGCACCCCGAGTAGCTGGGACTACAGGCATGCACCACCATGCCTAGCTAATGTTTTGTACTTTTAGTAGAGGTGAGGGTTTCACCACATTGGCCAGGCTGGTCTCGAACTCCTGACCTCAGGTGATCCGCCCGCCTCAGCCATCCAAAGTGCTGGGATCATAGGTGTGAGCCATCACACTCGGACTAGTACCAGATCTTAATGTCTGAATACCATTTTCCATGAAAAGGAACCACAACTCAACAGAAAAAATGACTGATTCTAGGCCGGGGCTTTGAAAAGTGTAAGATGAGCCTGGAAGACAGTGATGTGCCAGGAAATATGGACATGCTCAAAGAATGACAAAAGCATGTCAAAAAGATACAGGACCAGCCTGATGTGTCTCCCACTGGCCAAACTTGGGACACCATGAGTATCAAAATAATCATGGTAAAGAACCGTAATTCACTGAGTAAAATAAGAATCCATCAATCTTATTTACTGATATAACAAAGTAAAGGACATGCGCTTTAGTAGTAGGATCCTAGCTACTCAGGAGGCTAAGGCAGAAGGATTGTTTACTCCAGCCTGGACAAGAGAGCAAGGACCTGTCTCTAAAGGCAAATAATAGACAAGTCAAGGAAAGAGGGAAGCTCCTTTCAGTCAAATGCAGAAGGAATACAAAATTAGAAAAAAAACACCACAGTATGTGCTTCTTTGAGGCGAGACTCCTCCATGGAAGCTAAAACTAGGAGGTAAAAGCTTAACGAGAAAAAGGCTGGGTGCAGTGGCACATGCCTGTAATCCCTGCACTCTGAGAGGCTGAGGCGGGAGGAACACGTGAGCCCACGAGTTTGAGACCAGCCTGGGCAACATGGCGAAACCCTGTCTCTACCAATGATACAAAAATTAGCCAAGTGTGGTGGCATGCACCTATAATCCCAGCTACTCAGGAGGCTGAGGCAGGGGCATCACTTGAACCTGGGAGGCACAGGCTGCAGTGAGTCGAGATCATGCCACTGTACTCCAGCCTGGGCAACCAGGAAAGACTCCATCTCAAAAAAAAAAAAAAGTTAAATAATTGTCCAGGCATAGTGGCACGTGCCTGTGGTCCTAGCAACTTGGGAAGCCAAGGTGGAAGAATCACCTGAGCCCAGGGAGGTTGAGGCTTCAGTGAGCTGTGATCACACCACTGCACTCCAGCCTGGGCAACAGAGTGAGACCCTGTCTCAAAAAAAAAAAAAAGAAAAAGAAAAAAAGAAAAGGAAACGTAATATGTAATTACAGTATACTACCACAGCTTAACTGTGAACAATATTTATACAGATGTAATAAATGATATATAATTTCCATTTTAAGACACCATTGATTATAATCGCACCATTATTTTACAAATTACTAAAAGAAAAAAATACTGCTTCACGCCTATAATCTCAGCAATTTGGGAGTCCAAGGCGGGCAAATCAAGAGGTCAAGAGATCGAGACCAGCCTGGCCAGCATGGTGAAACTACGTCTCTACTGAAATACAAAAATTAGCTGGTGGCGCACGCCTGTAGTCCCAGCTACTCAGGGGGTTGAGGCAGAATTGCTTGAACCTGGGAGGCAGAGGTTGCAGTGAGCCAAAAGCATGCCACTGCACTCCAGCCTGGGCGACAGAGAGGGATTCTATCTCAAAAAAAAAAAAAAAAAAAATATATATATATATATATACACACACACACACACACACACACACATGAACCACATGGAAAGGAGCAGAAGTGTCTGTGTTGCAGCAAATGGTGTAAGAAAGCCACACTGTGACCCTGCAGAGGAGAAAGTCAGTATGTATGAAACTGATGGAAAAAAATGAGAGTGCAATTTAAGAATATTATTTGTAAACATAGTAACAGCCTCTAGGGTAGGATACTAAAAGGTAAGTAGGGAAGACTGCTGTTTTTCATGAGATGCAAATCTAAAGCAATTAGACAGAAAATTTCAACAGCCTAAATACTTCCAGATTACTTATGTATCATAATATCCTGAAAAGGGACGTTAAGAAAAATTTAGAAGCCAGGTACAGTGGCACACACCTGTAGACCCAGCTACTCAGAAGGCTGAGAGGAGACTGTGTGAGCCCAGGGGCTTGAGGCCAGCCTGGACAACATGGCGAGATCCTGTCTCTCAGAACAAAAAGAAAGAAAAATTTAGAAAAAAATAAGCAACCTGAAACCTAATCTAGTTTCACTGTTATACAAATCCAAATTTTAAGTGAAATTATACCAAAGTGAAAAAATATAATCAAACCTGCTCTAAATCTGGTTCATAGCATTTTTATCCTGCCAGACACACAGATGTTAAGATAGCTTGAAAGTTGAAGGCCGGGCGCGGTGGCTCAAGCCTGTAATCCCAGCACTTTGGGAGGCCGAGACGGGCGGATCACGAGGTCAGGAGATCGAGACCATCCTGGCTAACACGGTGAAACCCCGTCTCTACTAAAAAATACAAAAAACTAGCCGGGCGAGGTGGCAGGCGCCTGTAGTCCCAGCTACTCCAGAGCCTGAGGCAGGAGAATGGCGTAAACCCGGGAGGCGGAGCTTGCAGTGAGCTGAGATCCGGCCACTGCACTCCAGCCCAGGAGACAGAGCGAGACTCCATCTCAAAAAAAAAAAGAAAGTTGACCTGATGCAGACATAGGCTTTTTTTTTTTTTTTAAGTTGACCTGCTAGAAACAGAAAAGATCTGGGAGTGATGCCATCGTTCTAAGTATCTGACTTCTTGCTGCAAGGCAAGTCCCAATTGACTCCATTAAGAAGGTACATATTCACAGTTGCTGCAAAGTTATGTAAAACTAAAATAAAGGCCAGGTGCAGTGGCTCATGCCTGTAATCCCAGCACTTTTGGAGGCCGAGGCAGGTGAATCACCTGAGGTCAGGAGTTTGAGACCAGCCTGGCCAACATGGGGAAACCCCATCTCTACTAACAATACAAAAATTAGCTGGGCGCAGTGGTAGGCACCTGTAATGCCAGCTACTCGGGAAGCTGAGGTGAGAGGGTCGCTTGAGCCCAGAAGGTCAAAGCTGCAGTGAGTTGAGCTTGTGCCACTGCACTCCAGCCTGGGTGTCAGAGTGAGACTCTGTTTCAAAATAAATCAATAAATAATAAAATAAGCCTAGAAAGTCATAATCACTTGTAAGAGTATAATACCTAAATTACTTTTAGCCAATCATATCATTAAGTTACTATTATTCGTTACTTACATCTTGAAACATTTTGTTCTCTTGTTTTAGTTCAGCTTCTTTATCATCTGAGAGTTTGTAAGCATTCTCAAATGCTTCTTCTAAATCTTGCAGTCTAGATTTTAGTCGAATGATGGTATTGTCTTTTTCTTTACCGCTTGTTCTCATTTCCTCAATTCGTTCCTGCAAAATTTTGGAAGCACTGCTGGCTGCACTGAAGCGTTCTCTCAAATCATTCTACAAAACAAAGACAAACATTTTTTTTTCTTTTTTTGAGATGGGAGTCTTGCTCTGTTGCCCAAACTGGAGTACAATGGCGCAATCTCGGCCTACTGCAACCTCCACCTCCTGGGTTCAAACAATTCTCCTGCCTCAGCCTCCTGAGAGCTGGGATTACAGGCGCCCACCACCACTCCTGGCTAATTTTTTGTATTTTTGGTAGAGACAGGGTTTCACTATGTTGGCCAGGCTGGTCTCAAAAGCCTGACCTCAAGTAATCCACAGGTCTCAGCCTCCCAAAGTGCTGGGATTACAAGTATGAGCTACCATGCCCAGCCCAAAATTTATTTTAAATGAAAAAATACATGCCTCAATAAGAGCTAATAAATTATGGGCATTTAAAAATGAACAAAACATAGAAACGGAAATAAAAAATCTATTTTGTTGTATTCTGAGATGGAGAGTCCAGAAAGAATGGTTCTACTGGAATACCAGCCCCTGACATTATCATACGGTATATAGGAAACTATCATCTATGGCACTTTGATTCTAGGACTCACCTAATAGCTCCTGCAGTTCACTTTAATAAGGAAAAAATAACCACTGCTATTAGGGAAATTATTTTGAAAGCATTGCTGGACTTTGTTGCCCAACATCAACATTTAGGGAGGAGAAAAACATTTCATACCCTCTCACTATGAAAATACAGGAAATTCAAAACCCATCTGATATGTTAATATTCATTCAACAATCATTTCTGGAATACCCACTAGGTGCCAGGCACTAGGTTGCTAGAAATGTTAAGATTAACAAAAAAGATAATAGTCCCTAATGTCATGAAGCTTAGGAGGAGAGGAACTAAAAAAGCAAACAGGCCAGGCACTGTGGCTCACAGCGGAAATCCCAGCACTTTGGGAGGACTGCTAAAGCCCAGGAGTTTAAGACCAGCCTGGGCCACATAGCCTGTCTTGACAAAAAATTTTAAAAATCAGTCGGGTGTGGTGGTGCGTGCCTATAGTCCCAACTACTCAGGAGGCTGAGGTGGGAGGATCACTTGAGCCTGAGAGGTTGAGACTCAAGTGGAGCCATGACGGCTCCATAGCACTCTAGCCTGGGCGACGAAGTGAGACCCTGTCTCCAAAAAAAAAAAGAAGGCAAAGATAAAAACAACATATAAAACAAAATAGGCTGGGTGCCTGTAACCCCAGCACTTGGGGAGGCTGAAGCGGGCAGATCACCTGAGGTCAGGAGTTCGAGACCAGCCTGGCCAACATAGCGAAAACCTGTCTCTACTAAAAATACAAAAATTAGCTGGGCTTGGTGGTGGGCATCTGTAATCCCAGCTATTCAGGAGGCTGAGGCAGGAGAATCCCTTGAACCAGGGAGGCGGAGGTTGCAGTGAGCCAAGATCGCACCATTGCACTCCAGCCTGGGCAACAAGGGTGAGACTCCGTCTCAACAGAAAATCAAAATAGATATTTTCCACCAAAATTTTGTTAATAAGGTTATATGTATCTCATACATACTCTGTGATAGCTATTATGCATTTCATCTTCTAATACATATTAAAAATAAAACTTGTAAACAGACTTTGAGAAACTTTTGACCCTTAAAAAGACTGCCTTACACAAAGGTAATACACAAAGATTGCCTTACAAAAGGGAATAACAAAGGTCTTTGTTCAGAAAGGAAAAAAGTTATGTGTAAAAAAATAAAACTTGGTAATGTGTGGGGGTAAAAAGTAATTTTAGCATAAAAAGTTTATGCACTTCTAGTTATATACCAAGAAAACTAAAAACTTATGTGGCACATAAAATCTTGTAGACAAACACTCATAGCAATATAATTTAAATAGCAAGAAAGTATATAATCTAAACGTTACCTGATGAATGTAAACAAAAATGGGGTATTATTCACAGAATGAAACATACTCAGCCATAAAAAGGAATGAATACTGATATGTTACAACATGGATGAACCTTGAAAATATGCTAAGTGAAGAAATCAGACATGAAAAGTCAGTCTAGGATTTCATTTATATCAATGTTCAGAAAAGGCAAATGCACAGAGAAAGAAAACTGAGTAGTGGTTGCCAGGGTGTGGAAGGACAGAATGAGGAGGGGTGACGGCTAAGGGGTGTGGATTTTTTTTTTTTTAGGAAAATGTCCTAAAATTGATTATGGTGGATGCCCAACTCCAAATATACTAAAATTCGTGGAATTGTATACTTTAAAAGGGTAAGTTTCATGGTATGCAAATTATATCGCAAAAAATTTGAAAAACAATTTTTGAGACAGGGTCGTGCTCTCTTGCCCAGGCTACAGTGCTGTGGCACAATCATGGTCACTGCAGCCTCAACTTCCTGGGATTAAGTCATCCTCCCGCCTCAGCCTCCTAAGTAGCTGGGACGACAGCTGTGCACCACCATGCCCGGCTAATTTGTAGAGACAGAGGCCTCTGTATGTTACCCAGGCTGGTCTCGAACTCCTGGCCTCAAGCAATCCTCTCACCTCAGTCTCCCAAAGTGCTAGGATTACTGACATGAGCCACTGCACCTGGCCAAAGGTAAGTTTTAAAAGGGTAAAGTTTAGGCCAGGTGCAGTGGCTCACACCTGTAATCCCAGCACTTTGGGAGGCCGAGGCAGGTAGATCACAAGGTCAGGTGGTGGAGACCAGCCTGACTCACATGGTGAAATCCTGTCTCTACTAAAAATACAAAAATTAGCCCGGCGCAGTGGCATGCACCTGTAGTCCCAGCTACTAGGGACACTGAGGCAGGAGAATCACTTGAAACTGGGAGGCAAAGGTTGCAGTGAGCCAAAATTGCACAACTGCACTCTAGCCTGGGTAACAGAGTGAGACTCCATCTCAAAAAAAAAAAAAAAAAAAAGGCACAGTGGCTCACGCCTGTAATCCCAGCACTTGGGAAGCCAAGGCAGGAGGACCACAAGGTCAGGAGATCGAGACCATCCTGGCTAACATGGTGAAAACCCATCTCTACTAAAAAATACAAAAAATTAGCTGGGCGTGGTGGCGGGCTCCTGCAGTCCCAGCTACTCAGGAAGCTAAGGCAGTCGAGAATGGTGTGAACCCGGGAGGTGGAGCTTGCAGTGAGCCAAGATTGCGCCACTGCACTCCAGCCTGGACGACAGAGCAAAACTCCGTCTCAAAAAAAAAAAAAAAGGTAAAGTTTATAGTATTATATGAAGCCAACAGCACTAAAAATATAAACTTCATAAGCCTTCCTTAAAAAGACAAGAAACAGGCCGGGCGCGGTGGCTCAAGCCTGTAATCCCAGCACTTTGGGAGGCCGAGACGGGCGGATCACGAGGTCAGGAGTTCGAGACCATCCTGGCTAACACGGTGAAACCCCGTCTCTACTAAAAAATACAAAAAGCTAGCCGGGCGAGGTGGCTGGCGCCTGTAGTCCCAGCTACTCGGGAGGCTGAGGCAGGAGAATGGCGTAAACCCGGGAGGCGGAGCTTGCAGTGAGCTGAGATCTGGCCACTGCACTCCAGCCCGAGGGACAGAGCGAGACTCCGTCTCAAAAAACAAACAAACAAACAAACAAACAAAAAACAACAACAAAAAAAGACAAGAAACATAACTGATGTTATCATGAAATAATTCGTCTTACCAGAACTCCCACCAAAAAAAGAGTACTTACCACTTCAATTTCCAGTAAGTTATTCTTATTTTCAAGTGTTCTCACGCGACTAGTAGCTTCATGCAAAGCACTATCTAATTGGCCACATCTAAAAACCATAAATTTAGTTTCAATTAGAAGATAAAATTATTACCTTTAAAAGTATTACATAAATCTAACCAATTATCTAATATATAACATAAGACAAATTCTCCAGTGTTAGCTAAGACTCAGGATGCCATTTTAGTAGAATATATCCAATGAATCTAATAATATAGTATGTAGAGAAAAGACTAAAATTGGCCAGGCACTGTGGCTCACACCTGTAATACCAACACTTTGGGAGGCTGAGGCAGACAGATCACTTGAGGCCAGGAGTTCGAGATCAGCCTGGCCAACATGCTGAATCCCCATCTCTACTAAAAATACAAAACTTAGCTGGGCATTGTGGCATGTGCCTGTAGTCCCAGCTACTCAGGAGGCTGAGGTGGGAGGGTGGCTTGAACCTGGGAGGCTGAGGTTGCAGTGGGCTGAGATCACGCCACTGCACTCCAGCCTGAGTGACAGAGTGAGAACCTGTCTCAAAAAAAAGCCTAAAATTAATTTTTAAAATATAAAAAAAAAGATGTACATAAAATAGCTTGGTCTTAGTTATGAAAAAAAATCTGTATCTACACATATGCATTATGATTTCTGGAAAAATGCAAAAAATTAAATTTGGGATTTTGGGACTAGAGGTTGGGGTAGGGAGAATTACTTTTTTTTTTTTTTTTTTTTTTTTTTTTGAGGCAGAGTCTCACTCTGTCGACCGGGATGGAGTACTGTGGCCGGATCTCAGCTCACTGCAAGCTCCGCCTCCCGGGTTCACGCCATTCTCCTGCCTCAGCCTCCCAAGTAGCTGGGACTACAGGCACCCGCCACCTCGCCCGGCTAGTTTTTGTATTTTTTAGTAGAGACGGGGTTTCACCGTGTTAGCCAGGATGGTCTCGATCTCCTGACCTCGTGATCCGCCCGTCTCGGCCTCCCAAAGTGCTGGGATTACAGGCTTGAGCCACCGCGCCCGGCCGAATTACTTTTTTTTTTTATTTTTTGGAGACAGGATCTCACTCTGTAACCCAGGCTCAAGAACAGTGGTGCAATCACGGTTCACTACAGCCTCAACCTTCTGGGCTCAAGCAAGTCTCCTGCCTCAACCTCCTGAATATGCACCACCACATATAGCTAACTTGATTTTTTGTAGAGATGGGATCTCACTTTGTTGCCCAGGCTGGTCTCAAACTCCTGGACTCAAGCGATCGTAATTTACTTTTCATATTAGGTCCTTCTGTACTATTTCAAATTTAGCATGAATATAACTATTCCTATAATTAACTTCCTTTGTAAAGTTAATTATCACAGACCCTCAAAATAACAAGATACATAGAATTCAGTTACCATTGTGACTCAGTGTTTAACATAGTATGAATAATAAAAGCTTTATTTAGTACTGACTATACACCAGGTCTTTAAGCAGGTTCCATTTATCCTCACAATTCTGTCCATTAAGATTATCATTGGTCCCAGCTTGGTGTGGTGGCTCAGGCCTGTAATCCCAGCACTTTGGGAGGCCGGGGTGGGTGGATCACGAGGTCAGGAGATCGAGACCATCCTGGCTAACACGGTGAAACCCTGTCTCTACTAAAATACAAAAAATTAGCTGGGCGTGGTGGCGGGCGCCTGTAGTCCCAGCTACTCGGGAGGCTGAGGCAGGAGAATGACGTGAACCTGGGAGGCGGAGCTTGCAGTGAGCCGAGATCGCACCACTGCACTCCAGCCTGGGCAACAGAGAGAGATTCCGTCTCAAAAAAAAAAAGAAAGAAAGAAAAAACAGATTATCGGCCGGGCGCGGTGGCTAACGCCTGTAATCCCAGCACTTTGGGAGGCCGAGACGGGCAGATCACGAGGTCAGGAGATTGAGACCATCCTGGCTAACACGGTGAAACCCCGTCTCTACTAAAAAAATGCAAAAACTGGCCAGGTGCGGTGGCGGGCGCCTGTAGTCCCAGCTACACGGGAGGCTGAGGCAGGAGAATGGCGTAAACCCGGGAGGCGGAGCTTGCAGTGAGTAGAGATCGCGCCACTGTACTCCGGCCTGGGCGACAGAGCCAGACTCCGTCTCAAAAAAAAAAAAAAAAAAAAAAAAAAAAACAGATTATCATTGGCCCCATTTTACAGTTGAGAAAACAGTTCCTCACTGAAAGTCACACAGGTTGTAAGCAGTCACACTGGGAACATAAGCTGGGCACTCGGAGTTCATGCTCCTAACCGCTGTGCATTAATGCGGCTCAGACACAAAATACTGATAAGACTATTCTTCAAAAAAAAAAAATCACTCAAATAGTTAAGTGTGTTAATTGTATTTGACTTTTTTCAGTACTATGGATTCTAATGTGCCAGGGGATCACTGTCCCAAGTTCCAAATCCGTAACATAGTAATCTGATATCACAGCTGGCTAATGGCTACACTTGTAACACCACGGGAATTCTCCAATTTGCAATTTTAAGTTTGAAAAACAATCAGTGTATATGCTGATAACAATGGTTTTTATCTTGGGGGAATCATTTCTCCAGTTCTAAATGACTGCCATTTATTTTGTTTCTACTGTCCTCTGTAACACAGCTTTTTTTTTTAACCATAAGCCAGATCAAATCTTTTTTGGGAAGAGGAGAAAATAATGTACTGCTATACATTTCACACAGTGATTACATCTACTCCAGTAACCAAGCCTGCCACTGTTAACTGCTATAACACAGCCATTTACTTAAAACCCTGGCTTCCAATTTGTTCCACCTATATTTGCTCGTTGCTCTACATGCTCAAACACCTTCTAGTCATAAAAATGTTTTAACTGGTTATAATTTACTCTAGGTACCTTCTTTAGGACTCTGTGTTTAACCTTCAAAAGTTCACTGGTGGGCTTCTTTCATACTTGTTTTCCTACAGGAAGTAACTGCAGTCATCTTTGCCTTTTTTTTTTTTTTTGAAACTGAGTCTCACTCTGTCACCCAGGCTGGAGTGCAGTGACACAATCTCGGCTCACTGCAACCTCCGCCTCCCGGGTTAAGCGATTCTCCTGCCTCAGTCTCCTGAGTATCTGGGATTACAGGTGAGCACCACCACATCCAGCTACTTTTTGTATATTCAGTAGAGACAGGGTTTCAATATGTTGTCTAGGCTGGTCTTGAACTCCTGACCTCAAGTGATCTGCCTGCCTCAGCCTCCCAAAGTGCTGGGATTACAGGTGTGAGCCACCACACTCAGCCTCATCTTTGCCTTCTAAACAAAAACAATAACAAAAAACCCAACTTCCATAACCTGCTATCTACTGTTTTTGTCCTAAAAAACCTAAACCTGTCTCTTTTCTCTTGGTTTGGCTCTTTTTCAAATTACTTTTCCCTACCATCGTACCCCCACACCACCAAATGCAAAATGAAAGCTACAGAAACATTCAAGAATAAGACAGCCATGTTAACTACCAGCAACCAAAACTACTTACAGTATAAAGGCTAGTTTTCCCATAACTTTGAAAGCTAAACTGTTAACCAGATGGAAGATTTTAGTTCCCTCCTAAGCTCTTTGAAGTGAGCTTTGTCTTTTCTCCTTAAAGAACTCCTTGCTATCAGCTAGACCTGCATCAATTTTCAATCTATTTAAGTCCTGTTTATTTATTTAGAGACAGGCTGTCGCTCTGTCACCCAGGCTGGAGTGCAGTGGCACAACCTCAGTTCACCGCAGCCTCGACCTCCTGAGCTCAAGCAATCCTCTCACCTCAGCCTCCTCAGTAAATGGGACCACAGGTACACGCCACCATGCCCAGCTAATGTTTTAATTTTTTGTAGAAACGGGGTTCCATTATGCTGCCCAGGTTGGTCTTGAACTCCTGAGCTCAAGACATCTGCCTGCCTCTGCCTCCCAAAGTGCTGGGTTACAGACATGAGCCACCATGCCTGACCAAGTCCCATTTAACTGTAAAGTATGTTGCAAGGACTCTATTACTAATACTAGTGAAAGCATCAAATTTTCTAAGTGATTCTAATATAAGTGTGAAGCTATCCTGAATATAAGGTCATTCTCCCCTGTATTTCTTTGTGGGTTTTTTTGGAATGGGAACTACAGTATTTTAATGGGCCTATTAAAAAGGTTGAGAATTGCCACAGGACATAAGCCATAGACTTATTAGGAAGTCCATAGTACTGCTCCTCCCATCAATGACATTACTCTGCATATACAAAATTCACTAAACTGTTTCAGTATTTTGCCCATGTGAAACAAATGGCTCCATGTCAGTTATTAGTATATTATAAAAGGGGGGTTCATAGCTTCAAAAATACTTAGGCAAACATGACTGTTAACATTTCAAATCCAAAGTATATGTTTTCAATGTGTTTTCTCACATTATACTTCTGTGAAAATAACACATCCAAGGTGGAGAAAACTTCACAGCTAAACTATAAATTTTACCTGTCCATAAGAATTTGATTGGTTATCTTCCAATCTTCAACTGCAGAGATTTCTTTTGCCTCCAGCTTCTGTTTCAAACTATTTATTTCTGATTCATAATAAGCTCGAAGATCCGCGATGTGTCGAGCATGCTTTTCCTTCAGGTTCTGCCTAATCCTTATTCATTGAGAATAAAAAATACATATTAGGAAAGCTACCCTCAGTCTCCATCCACAAGAGAAACTAAGAACACAATGATTCTCATGGGCAAAAATATAGCATATTTCCTTTGCTACAAAATATATAGATTAATACACAAAAAGTTGACAATCGAGTGAAAGTTTTTATATGCTCCATCTTAAAAATGCTAAATCTCTAAGAATTTATGCAATACTGAAGTTCAATAAAGATCATTTTCAATCAGACATCACAGAAAATCTATTAACATTACAAGCCATTCACTGAAATACATACTTAGACAATATC
The DNA here is from genome assembly GCF_002776525.5 of Piliocolobus tephrosceles. NCBI lineage: Eukaryota > Metazoa > Chordata > Mammalia > Primates > Cercopithecidae > Piliocolobus > Piliocolobus tephrosceles. The sequence continues at coordinate 121,004,577 of NC_045443.1, forward strand.
ACAGGATCTTCCAAGGAAGTCAATGAAATGCATTCTGGGACACTGTTGGCTGTACCTGGAAGCTGGGACTGACTGACTGAGGCCGAAGCGACCATGACAGTGTTTTCTTCATCTACAGTGTTGACCGAGATATCATTACTAGTAATGGTATATACTGACGGAAACGTGGAACTGGTCCTACTTTCGTTTTGGAATGTCTGATTTTTCCAAGAGTCCACTGGAGAAGCTTTTGTGTGTGAGGGATATTTTGGAAATCCAGGTAACTGAGAAGTGACATTACTTGCTTGTGAAAATGAGTCTATGTCAGAGGGACTAGACATACTAGGCTCTAGAACAGAGTCCGGGGAAAAGGATATTCTGTCATCAAGGGCATTCGGAAGGCCATGCGGTTGAATCCCTGAAATCTGCTGCTTTGGCTTCATGTGTAACGTAGGATCTAGAGTCAGGACCTAAAAACAAGACAACAAGGAAGTCTTACTCTCAGAACTCAGCTTTGTTTTGCTTGTTTTCAAGTGAGTAGGTTTTAGATCTCCTAGGGAAAATGAAGCTTGAGGTAAAAGTTAGAGTCAGGAAGCATTGTTCATGTTCACTCGGCAGAATGTGGACAACTTTACCTCTGGTGGATGATTTGGGTTGGAAGCAGAAGTGAGATTCCTCTCAGGTAACTGCTTGTTTTCCCTTTGTTTTTTATAATAAATATCCTTCAGTGACGGTAGCTTCATCTCATTACTACTATTAGACTTAAAGATACGAAACAAAATTAAATGGTGTTATCAATAATGAAACAAATTAATGATATCAAAATAAGCACCATAAAAAGATTTTTGAAAGACTTTAAGCAAATTGAAAATGGAGACGGTCAGATTTGTAATACAAGCTTGGAAGTCATCATCCAGTATGATGAGTCTACCTCAGAATGGAAAGATGTTTGGATCTCCTAACTATTTAAGACACTAAGGGGATAATGTGAATGTTAATTATTTAGCAGCTTATGAATACTTCCAAATAATGAAATTCTTAGTAGTTCTCCCACTCAAAATAAGAACCAATTTTTTGGGTTTCTTTGACACAGGGTCTCACCCTGTTGCCCGGGCTGGAGTGCAGTGGTGTGATCACGGTTCACTGCAGCCTCAATTTTGCAGGCTAAGGTGATCTTCCTGCCTCAGCCTCCTAAGTTGCTAGGACTACACAAGTGCGCTACCACATCCAGCTAATTTTTGTATTTTTTTTTTTTTGTAGAGACAGGGTCTTGCCATGTTGCCCAGGCTAGTCTCAAACTCCTGAGCTCAAGCAATCCTCCCACCTTAGCTTCCCAAAGTGCTGGAATTACAGGAATGAGCCACCACGCTTAGCCAATAACCAAGTTTTGAGGTAAGAAAATACTTTATAGGCTGGGCACGGTGGCTCATGCCTGTAATCCCAGCACTTCAGAAGGCCAGGGTGGGCGATCACTTGAGGTGATCAGCCTAGCCAACATGGAGAAACCCCATTTCTACTAAAAATACAAAATTAGCCAGGCAAGGTGGTGCATGACTGTAATCCCAGCTACAACGGAGGCTGAGGCAGGAGAATCGCTTGAACCTGGAAGGTGGAGGGTACGGTGAGCCGAGATCACGCCATTGCACTCCAGCCTGGGCAACAAGAGCGAAACTCAGTCTCAAAAAAAAAGAAGGCCAAGTGTGGTGGCTCATGCCTGTAATCCCAGCACTTTGGGAGGCTGAGGTGGGCAGATCACAAGGTGAAGAGATCGAGATCATCCTGGCTAACACGGTGAAACCCCATCTCTACTAAAAATACAAAACGTTAGCTGGGCGTGGTGGTGAGTGCCTGTAGTCCCAGCTACTTGGGAGGCTGAGGCAGGAGAGTGGCGTGAACCTGGGAGGCGGAGCTTGCAGTGAGCCAAGATCGCGCCACTGCACTCCATCCAGCCTGGGCGACAGAGTGAGACTCCGTCTCAAAAAAAAAAAAAAAAAAAGGAAAAAAAGAAAAGAAAATACTTCATAATGAATAACAGAAGGATGAGAAAACTTTTGGCCAAATTAATTTCATATGCCTGAAGTAAAATGCACCAAGAGGTGGAGTTCCTTATCTATGTAGTTACAAGCATGTTTGTTTAAAGAGTTGGCCAACCAAAACTAGGTGTCACAAAGTGACGCAATGAAAATAAGTACCCCCCATCACTTCCCAGCCTTTTGGCTAAGATCAAGTGAAAATAAGTCCCTTTATTCATCAGTAAAATAAGAAGATATGACCCTAGGCTAGACACGGTGGCTCATGCCTGTAATCCCAGCACTTTGGGAGGCTGAGGCAGGCAGATCGCCTGAGGTTGGGAGTTCGAGACCAGTCTGGCTGATATGGTGAAACTCTGTCTCTACTAAAAATACAAAAAATAGTTTGGAGTGGTGGCACAGGCCTGTAATCCCAGTGACACAGGAGACTGAAATGGGACGATCACTTGAACCCAGGAGGCAGAGGTTGCAGTGAACCAGGATCATGCCACTGCACTCCTTCACTCTAGCCTGGACAACAGACCAAGACGCTGTCTCAAAAAACAGAAGATAGGACCCTAATTTCGAAAAACTGAAATCAGCGCTTCACACACTAAAACTGTTGCAGAGAGGTCTAGGCTCTAAACATTAAAACTTTGGGCTTAAATTATTTCAAGGTGGGACATATTATAGGGTGTGAGAGGAGAACCAATTAACCTTGGGCCTCAAATTTAAACTGTGAACATTGTCGCAAATGAGATTACAGATTCAACAATAGATACACTGAAAACACTGAAGGAACATTAATCATGTAGCTTTAAATGTATGTCCCATTTCTAGACCCTATATAGGCTGCAGAGCACCACTAATATATATTTTTAAAACCTTGTAACTACCTTGTGAGTGTGTGCATTGAAGGCATTAATTTGTTACATCTAAACCTTTAAAATATACTGTGGTGGCTCACGCCTGTAATTCCAGCACTTTGGGAGGCCAAGGTGGGTGGATCACTTGAGGTCAGAAGTTTGACACCAGCCTGGCCAATATGGTGAAACCCCATCTCTACTAAAAACACAAAAATTAGCCGGGCGTGGCAGCACGTGCCTGTAATCCCATCTACTTGGGAGGTTGAAGCAAGAGAATCGCTTGAACCCAGGAGGCAGAGGATGCAGTGAGCCGAGATCACACCACTGCATTCCAGCCTATGAAACAGAGAGATTCTGCCTCAAAAAAGTACCACAATTCCCATAATCCTGCTGTAGAATTCATTCCTTACATGCCAACAACCTAAAGAAGCCTTTTCAAGACCTGAAGCCTGTGAAAAGTGGATTACTCTGGCTATGGCCACAGCCTAGTGGCCTGGGGGAATAGTTGGGGTTATTCTATTCAAAGCTCATGGGAATAGAAAAGTACTACTTTTCACCACTTTTATGTTCTTGTCACGTTAACATCTCTAAAGTAGGGATGACTTTTGTAATTAATGGCATCTTATAATTGCTTTGGGCCAAGTTGTGGTTGTGATAGGCTGTCATTCCCTGCTTATGAGCTCAAAATTGGCCAAATAGGTATCAGCAGCTTGGAAGACAAACCGACACACTACAATGAAGCTCCTGAGGACCAATATTTAAGAGAAGGGGGAATCAGACATGTTTAGCAACATATTCCACATGGGAGTCCAAAGCAGGCTAGTTCTACATGCTACTAAGCCAGGTAAAAAGCAGAAAGGCCTTTCCATTCTTTTTACAGAAATGCAGAATAGGCCGGGCGCGGTGACTCAAGCCTGTAGTCCCAGCACTTTGGGAGGCCGAGACGAGCGGATCACCAGGTCAGGAGATCGAGACCGTCCTGGCTAACACGGTGAAACCCCATCTCTACTAAAAATACAAAAAACTAGCCGGGTGAGGTGGCAGGCGCCTGTAGTCCCAGCTACTCAGGAGGCTGAGGAAGGAGAATGGCGTAAACCCGGGAGGCGGAGCTTGCAGTGAGCTGAGATCTGGCCATTGCACTCCAGACTGGGCGACAGAGCGAGACTCGGTCTCAAAAAAAAAAAAAAGAAATGCAGAATCACTGATGCTCTTGTCCCAGCACTTTGGAGGCTGAGGCAGGAGGACTGCTTGAGTCCAGGAGTTCAAGAGACCAGCCTGGACAACATAGAGAGACTTTGCCTCTACTAAAGAAAAAAAAAAAAATGAGCCAGGTGTGGTTACACATGACTGTAGTATCAGCTACACAGGAGACTGAGGCAAGAGGATCGCCTGAGCCCAGGAGGTTGAGTCTGCAGTGATTTATGATCAAGCTGCTATACTCCAGCCTGGGCAACAGAGTGAGACCGTGAAGAAAGAGAGAGAGAAACAGAAGAGAAGAGATAACCCTCTGAGAAGGAAAGAATTTTAGCCACTTTTATTTCACTTATGTCTTCCTTTTTAAAGTATGCATAAGAGTTATATAATAAGCCAGGCACAGTGGCTCACACCTGTAATCCCGGCACTTTGGGAGGCTGAGGCAGGTGAGTCACAAGGTCAGGAGATCGAGACCATGCTGGCCAACATGATGGAACCTTGTCTCTACTAAAAACAGAAAAAAAATAGCTGGGCATGGCAGTAGCGTCCCAGCTACTTAGGAGGCTAAGGCAGGAGAATCGCTTGAACCCAGGAGGTGGAGGCTGCAGTGAGCCGAGATCACACCACTGCACTCCAGCCTGGCGACAGAGCAAGACTCCGTCTCAAAAAAAAAATTAATACATTAAAAAAATAAAAAATAAAATATATAAAATAAAAAATTAAAATAAAATAATAAAATAAATAGAATAAAGCAAATAGACTTGTCAGCACGGGAATCACTTCAGCCTAGGAGTTTGAGACCAGCCTAGGCAACACAGCAAAAATCTCATCTCTATGGAAAAAAAAAACAAAAAGTTACTGATACATAACAAAATCTATGTTTAAGTCTAAAGACTCTTTCCATAAGAACAAAATATAAATTCTAAAGCGGTAAAAAAAAAAAAAAAAAAAAAAAAAGCATTGTATCAGTCTAATTTATAAATGTTTCTTGGTAGAACATGAAATGGGAAACATTGAAGTTAACAATACTATACAGTCAACAAAATGCAGGTTCCCCTTACTGATGTTCAAGATCAAGTTAACACTGTGAATGAACCCTGCAACTGCAAAGCCTACTAAGCCTGCCTTGCCCCCTACAATATTACCTCCCTCGTACTTCATTTCTCTGTTGACCTGTCTTTTTGTTCCTTTCATGCAGTATAGAACTGTCCTTTCAGACAGTTTCTGTCATTGAGACTCTGATGCTTACAAGTACATTGCCCCGTCTGTCTGTACATGTCATACATTTTTATGTCTCTTGGTTAGTTTAATAGTATTTCTCCTTTTCCCCGGCTACTCCTTCATTACCTGATCAAAATACAGGAGGCTGGGTGCAGTAGCTCACACCTGTAATCCCAGCACTTTGGGATGCCAAGGCGGGCAGATCACCTGAGGTCAGGAGTTTTGAGAGCAGCCTGGCCAACCTGGTGAAACCCCATCTCTACACAAATACAAAACTCAGCTGGGCATAATGACAGGTGCCTGGAATCCCAGCTACTCAGGAGGTTGAGGCAGGAGAATCGCTTGAACCTGGGAGGCAGGGGTTGCAGTGAGCAGAGATCACACCACTACACTCCAGCCTGGGCGACAGAGCAAGACTCCATCTCAAAGAAAAAACACAAAGGTGAAATATGTACATATGAAATTTTTAATTCCACTTTTTTCTGTTGTTGTTTTTGCTGAGACGGAGTCTTGCTCTGTCACCCAGGCTAGAGTGCAGTGGCACCACCTTGGCTCACTGCAATCTCCACCTCCTAGGTTCAAGTGATTCTCCTGCCTCAGCCACCTGAGTAGCTGGGTTTACAAGTACATGCCACCACGCCCAGCTAATTTTTGTATTTTTAGTAGAGATGAGGTTTCACCATGTTGACCAGGCTGGTCTTGACCTCCCAACCTCAGGTGATCCGCCCGCCTTGGCTTATGAAAGTGCTGGGATTACAGGCTTCAGTCATGGCACCCAGCCTTCAATTCCACTTTCAAGAGGCACTGCTAAGATTACATAAGGAAAAAATGACAGACTAAATTTGAAAACAAGTGAGTATGATTCTAAAGCACATACTTTTTCTAGTATTTTAGAAGTTGAAAAATAAAATTTATACTTGAGTACCTGGCAACAATTATAAAACACAAACACACACAATTTTTTCTTTCTTTGAGATGGAGTTTTACTCTCGTTGTCCAACCTGGGGTGCAATGGCACAATCTCAGTTCACTACAACCTCCGCCTCCCAGGTTCAAGTGATTCTCCTGCCTCAGCCTCCCAAGTAGCTGGGATTAACAGGCGCGCGCCAGCACATCTGGCTAATTTTTTTGTATTTTTAGTACAAACAGGGTTTCACCACGTTAGCCAGGCTGGTCTTGAACTCCTGACCTCAGATGATCCACCCACCTCAACCTCCCAAAGTGCTGGGATTAAGGCGTGAGCCACAGTGCCCAGCCCACAGGTTTTTAAATTACCTGGTTTGGTGACACATCTGTGGAAGACAATGATACAAATGTCTTCTCTAAAGTTTCAGGCAAAGAGTGGTGTGTATCCTTTTCCTCTAGTTTCCAGTAAGTCAATCCTGATGTGCACAAATACACAGAATAGAAAAGAGTGAGGAAAAAACAAAAATGCTTTCTAGAATAACATTTCTATCTAAAGGAAATTAAATATGGGAAGAAACTAATTTTGAGTTAAAGTAATTTGAATTTTGATGGAAAAAAAGTTATCTAAATTCTGTATTATGTAAGAGTCCTAACTGGATGCGAATGTTTAAAACTGAAATATAAAAAGTCAAGATGAGTTGGTACAATTTAAAATATATATTTTTGGCCAGGCGCAGTAGCTCACACCTGTAATCCCAGCACTTTGGGAAGCTGAGGCAGGAGGATTACCTAACGTCAGGAGTTTGAGACCAGCCTGGCCAACATGGTGAAACCCCATCTCTACTAAAAATCCAAAAATCAGCCAGGTGTGGTGGCACACACTGTAATCCCAGCTACTTGGGAGGCTGAGGCATGACAATCGCTTGAACCCAGGAGATAGAGGTTGTAATGAGCTGAGAAAGTGCCACTGTACTCCAGCCTGAGTGATAGAGTGAGACCCTGTCTCAAAAAAAATTAAAATAATAATAAAATATATTTTTTTATTTTTTATTTGAGAAAGGGTCTCACTCTGTCACCCAGGTTGGAGTGCAGTGGTGCCATCTCAGTCTACTGTGGTCTCTTTTTTCGAGACAGAGTCTCGATCTGTTGCCCAAGATGGAATGGAGTGATCTCGGCTTATTGCAACTTCTGCCTCCCGAGTTCAAGCGATTCTCCTGCCTCAGCCTCCTGAGCAGTTGGAATTACAGGTGTGCTGCGCCACCACAACCAGCTAATTTTTGGGTTGTTTTTTCTTTCTCTTTTTCTTTCTTTTTTTTTTTTTTGAGACAGTCTCCCTCTGTTGCCCAGGCTGGAGTACAATGGTGCGAACTCGGCTCACTGTAACCTCCGCCTCCCAGGTTCAAGTGATTCTCCTGCCTCAACCTCCTGAGTAGCTGAGGTTACAGGCATGTACCACCACACCCAGCTAATTTTTGTATTTTTAGCAGAGACAAGGTTTTGCCATTTTGGCCAGACTGGTCTTAAACTCCTGACTCAAGTGATCTGCCCACCTAGGCCTCCCAAAGTGCTGGGATAACAGGTGTGAGCCACCGTGCCCAGATTAATTTTTGTATTTTTAGTAGAGATGGGGCTTCACCATGTTGGCCAGGCTGGTCTTGAACGCCTGATCTCAACTGATTCTCCCACCTCGGCCTCCCAAAGTGCTGGGATTATAGCCACGGGCCACTGTGCCCAGTCCAGCTCACTGGAGTCTCAACCTTCCAGGTTCAAGACATCCTCCTGCCTTAGCCCCACAAGAAGCTTAGCCCCACACACCACCAAGCCCTGCTAAATTTTTTTTGTACTTTTATTAGAGACAGGATTTTGCCATGTTACCCAGGCTGGTCTCGAACTCCAGAGCTCAAGCAATCCACCCTCCTTGGCCTCCCAAAGTGCTAGGATTATAGTTGTGAGCTACCAGGTCCAACCTTAAAATATATTTTAAAATAGACAATTTCTTTCTTTCTTTCTTTCTTTTTTTTGAGACAGGGCCTCGATCTGTCTCCCAGGCTGGAGTACAGTGGTGCAATCAAAGCTCACTACAGCCCCGACCTCCCAAGCTCAAACCATCATTCCCTTCAGCCTCCCAAGTAGCTGGGACTATAAGCTCACACCACCACACCCAGCTAATTTTTGTATTTTGTGTACAGACGAAGTTTTGCTATGTTGCCCAGGCTGGTCTCAACCTCTTGGGGTCAAGTGATCTGCCCACCTTGGCTTCCCAAAGTGCTGGGATCACAGGTGTGAGCCACCATGCCCAGCTGACAATTTCTTTGCGAGTAGTATAGACATATAGAATCAATGTAAATAACTCAGTAATTCAAATGTTTATTGAGCACCTATAGTGCCAGGCTGGGGAGGCAGGAGGAGTGAGACAAGAAAAGTAAGTAAATCATGCAGTATATAGATGGTAAGCACTCTGATGAGATTTTAAAACAGGATAAAGGGGATATGTAGTGGGGGGTGGGGTAGGCAGGCACTAGTTTTGAATTAGGTGAACAGGGTTGGCTACTGAGAGGATAATTAAGAGGGCATCAGCCATTTTAGCCATGTATCAGGGAGCTCCCTCATATGGGGGGAAGAACATTTCAAGTATGGAAAACAGCCAATGCAAAAGTCCTAAAACATATCTGGGACATTTGAGCAGACAGTCTCCCTTCTCATCAAAGAAACAGACAGAGCACAGCCGGGAGCAGTGGCTCATGCCTGTAATCCCAGCACTCTGGGAGGCTGAGGCAGGCAGATCGTCTGAGGTCAGGAGTTCAAGACCAGCCTGACCAACATGGACAAACTCCGTCTCTACTAAAAATACAAAATTAACTGGGCGTGGTGGTGCATGCCTGTAATCCCAGCTACTTGGGAGGCTAAAGGCTGAGGCAGGAGAATTACTTGAACCCGGGAGGCGGAGGTTGCAGTGAGCCGGGATCACACCATCGCACTCCAGCCCAGGCAACAAGAGCAAAACTCCGTCTCAAAAAAAAAAAAAAAAGAAAGAAAGAAAGAAAGGGACAGAGTACAATCACCAAACTACAATGGTTCGACTCATTTTTTTTTTTTTTTTACTTTATCATGTCACAAAAGCAATATGCAGTCAGTAGAAACCATACTTTGAGTACCCGTATGACCATTCTGTTTTCACTCTCAGTATTCAATAAAGTTTAGGAAATAGTCAATACTTTATTATAAAATACTTTGTGTTAGAAAACTTTGCCCAACTGTAGGCTAATGTAAGTGTTCTGAGCACATTTAATGTACACTAGGCTAAGCTATGATGTTTAATAAGCTAGCTGTACTAAATGCATTTTCAATTTTTTTTTTTCTTTGAGACGAGGTCTTGGTGTTGCCCAGGCTGGAGTGCAGTGATGTGATCATGGCTCACTGCAGCCTTGACCTCCCAGACCCAAGCAATCTTCCCATCTCAGCTTTCCAAGTAGCTAGCACTACAGGTGCATCACTACCCCTGGCTAATGTTTTAACTCTTTTGTAGAGATGGGGTCTCAACTTGTTGCTCAAGCTGGTGTCAAACTCATGGCCTCAAGCAATCCTCACACCTTGGCCTCTCAAAGTGCTGGGATTACAGGCATGAGCCACTGTGCCCAGCCCATTTTCAACTTATGATATTTTCAATTTATGGTGAGTTTATCAGGACATAACCCCACTGTAATTTGAGGAACAACTCAGTATAAAGTGAGGTCAAAGAGGTAACAGGGCTAGGTTGTTAGGCCCTGTGGGCCCCTGTAAGGACTCTGAACAACAGGGTTTGGAGCAGAGGAGTCACATGATGTGACGTAACTTTTCAGAGGATCACTTTGTCTACTATGTTGAGAACAGACTGAAGCGTGCAAAAGTGGAAGTGGAGAGGCTGGTTAAGAAGACAGCAGCAACCCAGGTGATAGATGAGAGGCCACTCTTAGGCTGGAAGCCGTGGAGGTGGTGAGAAGTGGTGGGATTCTAGAAAGTTTTGTAAGGCAAAGCTAATTCATCCTGATGAATTGGACGTGGGATATGGGAGGAAAAAAAAGTATGTATATAAAGCAATTAAGATTGGAATAAGCTCACCATGGAGTGTAAAGGATGGCTCAGAGGGTTTGAATTTAATTCATTTTGAACTACCCAAAAAAGGTTAATAATTTTTATAGCTGTTCAAAATAACTGCAAAAGTACTTCTTCATTCTCTTTACAGCTCTTGTAACATAAATTAAGACAAGAAAGGTGGCTGGGTGTGGTGGCTGAAGTCTGTAATCCCAGCACTTTGAGAAACTGAGGCAGGTGGATTGCTTACACCCAGGAGTTCACAACCAGCTGAGTTTCAACCAACTGGGCGAAACCCTGTCTCTACAAAAAAATACAAAACGTAGCTGGGCATGGTGGTGCCGCCAGTTGTCCCAGCTATTCTTGGAAAGCTGAGGTGGGAGGATCACTTGAGCCCAGGAGGTTGAGGCTGCAGTGAGCTGTGATCACACCACTGCACCCCAGCCTGGGCAACACAGTGAGACCCTGTCTCAAAAAACAAAACAAACAAAGGTAAGGCTGCTACCAGAGAACACCACAACACATAACATATTTACAAAACTATACTACTATACAGTATCATCCTATAAGGAGAAATGTAGGCAAGTTGTTTTCTAAAAATAATGCTCTAAAAAACTAAGTACCTTCCTCTGAGTGTAGCTTAGATTAAAAACATAAAAATTTAAGTATCATACCTGTTCCTGAATCAGACATCCAAGCATTTGGAGTTTCATCTGGTTTACTGAGGTAAAAAGTACGAGGATGTGTAGCAGCAGCAAAATCAGACTACAAGAAAGAAAACTATTGGTTGACAGCTAAAAGTCATTAGGCACCATCTGTGACCCAAGGAACAAGAGCCAGGCATCAAACCAGGTGTTGAGAAACCTTCAGAGGGTTCACAAAGAAGAAAGCCTAGGCCAGGTGCGGTAGTTCACACCTGCAATCCTAGTACTTTGGGAGGCTGAGGCAGGTGGATCACGAGGTCAAAAGTTCGAAACCAGCCTGGTCAAGATGATGAAACCCCCGTCTCTAATAAAAATACAAAAATTGCCGGGCGCGGTGGCTCAAGCCTGTAATCCCAGCACTTTGGGAGGCCGAGACGGGCGGATCACGAGGTCAGGAGATCGAGACCATCCTGGCTAACATGGTGAAACCCCGTCTCTACTAAAAAATACAAAAAACTGGCCGGGCGCGGTGGCTCAAGCCTGTAATCCCAGCACTTTGGGAGGCCGAGACGGGCGGATCACAAGGTCAGGAGATCGAGACCATCCTGGCTAACACTGTGAAACCCCGTCTCTACTAAAAATACAAAAAACTAGCCGGGCGAGGTGGCAGGCGCCTGTAGTCCCAGCTACACAGGAGGCTGAGGCAGGAGAATGGCATAAACCCAGGAGGCGGAGCTTGCAGTGAGCCGAGATCCGGCCACTGCACTCCAGGCTGGGCGACAGAGCGAGACTCCATCTCAACAAAACAAAACAAAACAAAACAAAAATTAGCTGGGCACAGCAGCGGGTGCCTATAAGCCCAGCTACTCTGGAGGCTGAGGCACGAGAATCACTTGAACCTGGGAGGCAGAGGTCACAGTGAGCCAAGATCGCGCCACTGCACTCTAGCCTGGGCAACAGAGCAAGACTCTGTCACAAAAAAAGAAAAAAGCCTGGTTTCCCCATGGTTACAAGAATGCTAACCAATAGGAATTCACTGTCAAATATTTTTTTTTTTGCCTGTGTAATTTACAAAAGTTTATTTCGGTTCTCTATGAAGCTGGAAGGAGAAAAATGGGGGCAGGTATTATTTCGTGAGTTCAGACCTAAAATGTATTTATAATTTGTCATTTACTTCCAAAACAAATTTGAGGTGCCTAGAATTAAAGTCATTTAGTATAAAAATTAATTTAAAAGCTCTAACAATTTATTTTTATCATTATAATTACAATAAATCAGATTAACTCTAAAAATCATAAATCAATAATATGAGCCTTAAGTAGTAGACTACTTCCTATATACAAACAATTGGTTACTAGTCTCTGCTTACTTATCAATTCTAGTAAAAATTCTGAGCAAATCAATCCTCACAACATCTCTGACACTGTCACAAGAAATGTTTCCAGTGATATGTGATGAGAATATTCCTATTGGAATTTATCTTATCAGGTCCCTCATCAAACTTTTAATTCCTGTAAAGAGTATGTAACCATCCATGAACCCACTGCCAAAGTAAAATCACACTGAGATAACACTACCTACCAAGAAGGGGGATTAACACATCAGTCTTATAAGGCACCACTTATTTTATTTCTCATCAAGGAAGAAATTCCACCTGTTTCAATTTGTCTCACTACTTGAGACCAACAGAAGGCCGGGTGCGGTGGCTCATGTCTGTAATCCCAACACTTTGGGAGGCTGAGGCAGGCAGATCACAAGGTCAGCAGATCGAGACCATCCTGGCTAACACGGTGAAACCCCGTCCCCACTAAAAATACAAACAATTAGCCAGTCGTGGTGGTGGATGCCTGTAGTCCCAGCTACTTGGGAGGCTGAGGCAGGAGAATGGCATAAACCCGGGAGGTGGAACTTGTCAAGATTGCCCCACTGTACTCCAGCCTGGGCGACAGAGCAAGACTCTGTCAAAAAAAAAAAAAAAAAAAAAAAACATCGAGAAGGTGATTGGAAAAGTAAAAGTCCAAGTCAAACAATCCCAAGCAAAATATTTTGTCCTCGTCTGGATTCTGAGATGCAAATTCAGTGCACTCGGCTGCCGCACACACACAGTGGGCTGGCAGGGGCTTACCTTACAGAGCCGCCTGCTGTACTCTTCTGGGGAAACAAGGCATCCACTGAAGAAAACAGGCCCAGCTTTTAATTAAAAGTAAAAGTAGGGTGCAATGAAAAGCCCTTCTAAAAATAAACCCTCTTAGCCCAAGAAGCCGGCCTAAGCTTAGCACAAGGACCTTAATGAGTTTTAGTGACCATATTAGCCCATCTGAAAAACCACCACCGAAGCCCCTCGGCCTGTGAAATGGGAAAGTCGAGTCTGTCCAAGACAAAGGACCAAGGAAACAAAGAGCAACTCAAGTCCTGGAAAACCCTTCTGCTAAACAACATGCAATTTCAAAATTACTTCAAAGGTGCTATTTACCCAAAATAAACTACCATTGTATAAAAAGAAAATTGGATAAGAGAATCCGGTTAACAAGCATTCTCTGCTTTAGACTGAAACTGAAACTAAAGAGAGAAGAAAAATAACTAAATAAAGAGGAAAGTTCTAACTTTTTTTTTTTTTTTGAGACAGAGTCTCGCTCTGTCGCCCAGGTTGGAGTGCAGTGGCGCGATCTCGGCTCACTGCAAGCCCCACCTCCTGGTTTCACACCATTCTCCTGCCTCAGCCTCCCGAGCAGCTGGGATTACAGGCGCCCACCACACGCCCAGCTAAGTTTTTGTATTTTTAGTAGAGACAGGGTTTCACCATGTTAGCCAGGATGGTCTCGATCTCCTGATCTCATGATCCACCCGCCTCAGCCTCCCAAAGTGCTGGGATTACAGGCATGAGCCACTGCACCCGGCCAGTTCTAACTTTTGTGAATCCAGAATCACGTAAGAAGTGCATTTCGGGGGGCGGGGGCGTCTCTGATTCAACAACCACCATGAGCTCAAAATCATTTAGCGTTCAGAAATATCAAAGAAACTTGATTTCTCCTAGTAATTTAATACTGAATATTTCAATTACCCAAAAAAAGGAAAACTAAAACTTGTCCAGGAGCTGAGCAAAGAAAGACTCAGAGGGAATCACTGCCTCCACTTTCTGCCCTATGATCGCAAGAGGTAGAAGATGTTAGCAGAAGAGCATTTCAAAGGCAGGGCCAGACCATGGGCAGCTGGTCTGATTCTCCACTGAATAGAGAAGGAAAATTAGGCAGTGGCCTAATTAACCAGCGGCTCCTAGACTCTACCGCACATCAGCATCACCTGATTAAAGTCCCAAAACACAGGTTAGCACCTAGGCTTGGAAGCCAGGAGAAGCAGAGTTTTAAATCTCCTCAGGTGAGCCTAATGTGCAGCAAAGGCAGAACCATGGGGCTACATGGCATATACTGAGCTACAATCACAAAGGACAGCGAGAACATCGGGGAACCCACTGACTACATAACCACAAGGCCAAAGTTTATCAGAAGCAGAAGTCTGCACAAGAAGACCTGTAATCTTAGCAAAAACAGAAGAAAAGAAACTACTGTGTATGAAAACATTCTCCCTTTATACCAATCTATCCCAACGAGAAAAAGCAATTTTTACCCATCTCCAAATGTTTTTCTGCTGTCATACCAAACAAGGATACACCATCATTGATGGCACAGAGAGTCAACAGAATAGAACTACCAACACAGTTCTAAACTAAAGGGCTTTTCTAAAATAGACCTACCAATTCACTACTAAATTACTTTTCTAAAACAGAACACAGTGCTAAATGGCTTTTCTAAAATAGAACTAACTGGTAGCTCACGCCTGTAATCCCAGCATTTGGGAGGCCGAGGCGGGTGGGTCACCTGAGATCAGGAGTTCTAGACCAGCCTGGCCAACATGGTGAAACCCCGTCTTTACTAAAAATACAAAAAAATCAGTCAGGGGCCGGGCGCAGTGGCTCACGCCTGTAATCCCAGCACTATGGGAGGCCGAGGCGGGAGAATCACAAGGTCAGGAGATCGAGACCACGGTGAAATCCCGTCTCTACTAAATATACAAAAAATTAGCCAGGCGCGGTGGTGGGCACCTATAGTCCCAGCTACGTGGGAGGCTGAGGCAGGAGAATGGCATGAACCCGGGAGGCGGAGCTTGCACTGAGCCGAGATCACGCCACTGCACTCCAGCCTGGGACAGAGTGAGACTCCGTCTCAAAAAAAAAAAAAAAAAAAAAATTAGTTGAGCATGGTGGCACATGCCTGTAATCCCAGCAACTCGGGAGGCTGAGGCAGGAGAATGGCGTGAACCTGGGAGGCAGAGCTTGCAGTGAGCCGAGATTGCGCCACTGCACTCCAGCCTGGGGGACAGAGCAAGACTCTGTCTCAAAAAATAATAATAATAAAAATTTAAAAATTAAAATTAAAAAAAGAAAGTTTATTTTAAACAGTTAAATGGGCCGGGCGGGGTGGCTCAAGCCTGTAATCCCAGCACTTTGGGAGGCCGAGACGGGCAGATCACGAGGTCAGGAGATCGAGACCATCCTGGCTAACACGGTGAAACCCCATCTCTACTAAAAAATACAAAAAACTAGCCGGGCGAGGTGGCAGGCGCCTGTAGTCCCAGCTACTCGGGAGGCTGAGGCAGGAGAATGGCGTGAACCCGGGAGGCGGAGCTTGCAGTGAGCTGAGATCCGGCCACTGCACTCCAGCCTGAGCGACAGAGCAAGACTCCGTCTCAAAAAAAAAAAAAACAAAAAAACAATTAAAGGGGTTACTCTCTGGCTAAATGTAAACATTTGCAGTACAAAGAGAAATAGGACCTTTGCAAATGATTCATTTTCATAATATTTTATCCTTTATTAGCCTTGATTTCCATCTACTAAAGAAGAAACACTTACAGCGAATCATTATTTCTAATCCTCTGAAACACCAAAAGAAAGATACATAAACGGGCTGGGTGTGATGGCTCATGCCTGTAATCCCTGCACTTTGGGAGGCCAAGGTGGGTGGATCACCTGAGGTCAGGAGTTCGAGACCAGCCTGGCCAACATGGTGAAACCCCGTCTCTACTAAAAATACAAAACTTGGCCAGGCATGGTGGCACACGCCTGTAATCCCAGGTACTCAGGGAGATGAGACAGGAGAATCGCTTCAACCGGGGAGGCGGAAGTTGCAGTGAGCTGAGATCACACCATTGCACTCTAGCCTAGGCCACAAGAGTGAAACTCCATCTCAAAAAAAAAAAATGTATAAATGAACAAATTAACAATATAAAAGAAAGGGCATGAGAATTTTGTTCATGAGCGTGTACTAAACCCACACAATCATCAGTACTGGAGCCCGCAGGGAAAGTGATTTTTCACCTACTTTCTCAATTGGTGTCTTCTTGTTTTGCGCATTTCCTTGTTGAGATCTTGAACCTCCATCTTCTACATGTGCTCTCTTTGGTTGGTTCTGTTTCAGTTTTTGTGCCCATGATGTTATAGCATTACTATTTAAGAAGAGAAAACCAAAATTACTTTTTTTTGGTTTTGAGACAGAGTCTTGCTGTGTCACCCAGGCTGGAGTACAGTGGCGCAATCTCAGCTCACTGCAACCTCCATCTCCTAGGTTCAAGCAATTCTTGTGCCTCAGTCTCCTGAGTAGGTAGGAATACAGACGCACCACCACACCCAGCTAATTTTTGTATTTTTCTAGAGTTGGGGTTTCACCATGTTGGCCAGACTGGTCTCAAACTCCTGACCTCTCTTCAGTCTCCCAAAGTACTGGGATGACAGGCATGAGCCACCACACTGGGTTCCAAAATTACTTCTTTAGATATTGTACTTCATATATAAAGCTAACCACCAGTTGTTTTCAGTTGTTTTTCTTTTTTTTTTTAATAGAGGCCCTCCCTAACACCCAGGTTAGAATGCAGTGGCAATCGTGCAATCACAGCTCACTGCAGCCTGACCCTTCCTCAGCTCAGGTGATCCTCCCACCTCAGCCTCCCGAGTAGCTGGGACCACAGGTGGGCACCACCACATCCAGCTAATTTTTGTATTTTTTGTTTTGTAGAGACAGGGTCTTGCCATGTTGCCCAGGCTGATCTCGAACTCCTGGGCTCAAGTGATCCACACGTCTCAGTCTCCTAAAGTGCTGGGATTACAAGTGTGAGCCACTGTGCCCAGCCAGTTGTTTTTTCTAATAGTGGTAAGATAATGAATTTTTATTAATTCACCTACATCACTTTTTCAATTTCTTATTATCAAAGGCAAAGTAAACAAAAAGACTAACAGTGATTGGCTGGGCGCAGTGGCCCACGCCTGTAATCCCAGCACTTTGGGAGGCCGAGGCGGGTGGATCACAAGGTCAGGAGATCGAGAACATTCTGGCTAACACGGTGAAACCCCGTCTCTACTAAAAGGTACTCAGGAGGCTGAGGCAGGAGAATGGCATGAACCCGGGAGGCAGAGCTTGCAGTGAACCGAGATCACACCACTGTACTCCAGCCTGGGCAACAGAGTGAGACTCCGTCTCAAAAAAAAAAAAAAAAAGACTAACAGTGACTAATAATACACAAAGTCGGCCAGGCGTGGTGGCTCAAGCCTGTAATCCCAGCACTTTGGGAGGCCAAGACGGGCGGATCACGAGGTCAGGAGATCGAGACCATCCTGCCATCCTGGCTAACACGGTAAAACCCCGTCTCTACCAAAAAATACAAAAAACTAGCCGGGCGTGGTGGCGGGCGCCTGTAGTCCCACCTACTTGGGAGGCTGAGGCAGGAGAATGGCGTAAATTCGGGAGGCGGAGCTTGCAGTGAGCTGAGATCCGGCCACTGCACTCCAGCCTGGGTGACAGAGCGAGACTCCGTCTCAAAAAAAAAAAAAAAAAGAAAAAAAAATAATAATAATACACAAAATCTGTAGCCATAGACTAGAACTAAAACCACTACATTTGCCTTTCCAAGTGCTAAATGTATCTCTACAATGAAAGTGTATTTGTTGGCATAAACCAATCATTATACTTGAACATACATAAGATTTGTGTTGCTTTAGATGACACAATTCAGGGATATGAAACTAAAAATTTGGGATAAATTATGAAATTTTTAAGGATTGTTTTACAAACATTCAGCCAGTTTACCAAAAAGCCTCCTTTGTCATGAAATATCACTAAATTTATAAAAATTCTTTTTATACATAACAAACATTCAGGTCGGGCAGTGGTTCACGCCTATAATCCCAGCACTTCGGGAGGCCTAGGTGGGCAGATCACTTGAGGTCAGGAGTCTGAGAACAGCCTGGCCAACACGGCAAAACCCAGTCTCTACTAAAAATACAAAAATTAGCTGGACATGGTGGTACATGCCTGTAGTCCCAGCTACTCAGGAGGCTGAGGCAGGAGAATCATACGAACCCGGGAGGTAGAGGTTGCAGTGAGCTACAATTGTACCACTGCACTCCAGCCTGAGTGACAGAGTGAGACTCTGTCTTAAAAAATAAATAAATAAAAACAAAACAAAAGAAACAAACAAAAACATTCAGCAGGATACAGACTAGAAAAAGGAAAATAAAAAACATAAAATCGGGGCCAGGCGCAGTGGCTTACACCGTAATCCCAGCACTTTGGGAGGCCGAGGTGGGCAGATCACCTGAGGTCAGGAGACAGACCAGCCTGCCCAGCATAGTGGAACTATGTCTCTACTAAAAATACAAAAACTAGCCAGGTGTGGTGGCCCGCACCTGCAGTCCCAGCTACTCAGGAGGCTTAAGGCAGGAGTATCACTTGAACCAGGGAGGCAGAGGTTGCAGTGAGCTGAGATTGCGCCACTACACTCCAGCCTGCAAGACAGAGAAAGACTCCATCTCAAAAACAAAAACAAAAAACATAAAATTGGGTAACCCCGTATATAATTTTCAGTTTCAGCTAGACATGATAACACAGCATGCACTCATAGTCCTAGCTACTCAGGAGGATCACTTGAGCCCAGGAATTCTAGGCTGCAGTGAGCTATAATCGCACCACTGCACACGAGCTTGGGCAACAAAGCAAGACCCCCACCTTTAAAAAAAAAAAATTATTCAAATTACATGAACATGTATGAAAAACTTCCACTATTGATACAGTCCTGTCTGCTAAAAATATCTTTTCTATTTTCTGGCAAAGTTTCAGACCTTAAGAGTTTAGCAGTCTTACAACATTAGAGATGGGAAGAAAGTCAGTATCATTAGAATATAGTGTGGTGTGATTTGTTTATTTCAATTTTCTACAGGCAACAAACTGATAAATGTTCAAATACATCCCATTCTATTATAGTCCATTAAAAGAAACTTTATTTACTAGATTCTAAATGTAATAAACTCCCTTCGAACGATGGAAATTCTACTTACCTATTTGTTTTCCCACTGTATACTTCAGAAACCTTATTTTCACCAAGAAAATTATGTTCAAATTCACCAGGAAAAATGGATACATCTTCCTTTAAAGACGCACAGCACTCTTCAGGAGTCTGTATATAAAAACTCTCATTTTTCACGCCATCTACAAGTGAATCGGCCGGCACCGCAGGTGCTACATACTGTCCTTTGGGAACATCTATGTGCTCCATGAACTCCCTAGGGTCTTTAGATTTGTACGGATTTAAATCTGAGATACAAAAGGTGCCATATCCACTGCTTATTGAGCTACTATCCACATTGCAGTCTGGTTGTGACGTGGACATTTCTTGCTGTATTTCAGGTTCTGTGGATTCAGGATAATGGATAACAGATTCATTTCTCTCACTGCTTTCAGAAAAAAAACCCATTTGACTTTCCGAAGATACTTGTTTGTTTGAAGAATTTCCTTCACAGGAAGCACTACTAGTCTGTAATTTGACTAAATTTTTTATCTCCTCCTGTATATGCTGGAAATACAAAGTTACAGATTTGGGTAAGAAAGTATATTAAACATCATATTTTTATGACTGCTACAAGAATATCATGTTTCAAAATATGATGAAATATTATTCTAAAAAAATGTGATGCTTTATCTTTAGTTTATAAACAAAACTAAGGCTGGTGCCCAGGCACAGTGGCTCATGCCTGTAATCCCAACACTTTGGGAGGGCGAGGTGGGCAGATCACAAGGTCAGGAGCTCAAGACCAGCCTAGCCAACATGGTGAAACCCTGACTCTACTAAAAATTAGCCAGACATGGTGGTGCGCATCTGTAATTCCAGCTACTCAGGAGGCTGAGGCAGGAGAATTTCTTGAACCCCGGAGGTGGAGGTTGCAGTCAACTAAAATCGTGTCACTGCACGCCAGCCTGGGTGACAGAGTAAGACCTTGTCTCAAAAAACAAAAATTGATACAACATATTGTTTTTTCTTACAAATATAAAAAAGGACGCTGGGCGTGGTGGCTCATGCCTGTAATCCCAGCACTTTGGGAGGCCGAGGCGGGCAGATCACGAGGTCAGGAGGTCAAGATCAGCCTGGCCAACATGATGAAACCCTCTCTCTACTAAAAATACAAAAATTAGCCAGTTATGGTGGCACACACCTGTATTCTCAGCTACTCAGGAGGCTGGGGCAAGAGAATTGCTTGAACCTGGGAGGTGGAGGTTGCAGTGAGCCAAGACCGTGCCATTGCACTCCAGCCTGGGCAACAGAGTGAGACTTCATCTCAAAAAAAATAAATAAAAATAAAATTTAAAAAGTGCCAGGCAGGAGGCCAAGGCGGGTGGATCACCTGAGGTCAGGAGTTCGAGAGCAGCCTGGCGAACATGGCAAAACCCCATCTCTACTAAAAATACCAAAATTAGCCAGGCGTGTTGGCGGGTGCCTGTAATCTCACCTACTTGGGACACTCAGGCAGGAGAATGGCTTGAACTCATGAGGCAGAGGTTATAGTGAGCTGAGATCACGCCACTGCACTCCAACCTAGGCGACAAGAGTGAGACTCCATTTCTATATGTGTTGTGTATGTATATGCATATGTATATAAAAAAAGAATCAATGTAAATGACAACTTACTTGAATTTGGTTGTGGAACTGCTCCTGCTGGGCAACTATCTGTTCTTGGCATTGTTTTTCCACCAAATTGAATAGCTGTAACCACCTGGTCTATTAAATTATAAAATATGTTAGTTAAAAATAATTTTTTGACTTAACATTTCACAGAACAATTCCTCCAGTGTAAAATAGCCCTTTTTAGGTCATGATCCATCCCGAATCCCAAGAGCCATCAGCAATCTCATAGCTGGAGTATGCCAGCACGTCACACGAAGGGAGCAGGGAGTTCTACAGAAGGCTACATTCAGCCTCAAGGCTGGGAGACTTTCAGCCACAGACCATATGCAGCAATACACAACAGCAGGAAGTGGCTATGAAAACTACCTGCCTGCATAAAGCCTTTCAGCATCTTTCCACTCCTAAGCTCTCCTTAGACGGCTCTGCACTGTCTGGCTCCTACGCACCTCCCCACTTCACCCCAGCCCTCTGTCCCCTGCTGGCTGCGCACCTGCCTCCCGGGCATCCTGTTCTTGAGCATGCCACAATTGTCTCCCACCTCACAGCTGAGCACCTGCTGTGCCCGCCACCTGGCAAGCTCTTGCTCAGCTCTCACCATGGCTACTGTCTTCCCACCCTGACTGCTGTCTTCCCACCCTGCAATTTCAGCCTAATTGTCATCTTCTCAAACCATCCTAACAGTTCCTTTCTTTCTTATCATCCTATGTATTTCCCTCATAGCATTTGCCACATCAGAAAGTCTCTTAATTGTTCACTTTGTGAACTCTGTCTCCTACCCCTGCCCCACTCTAACTCCAAGCTCTCCACTAAAAACTTGCGGGGCCCTGGACAAATTTATTTGTACCTCAGTTTCCTACTTTATAAAATGGGAATAACAACATCTCATAGGTGGCTAAGAGGATTAAGTTTTATTTATTTATTTTTTGAGAAGGGGTCTCTCGCTCTCTCACCCAGGCTGGAGTGCAGTGGCATGACCTGGGCTCACTGCAACCTCTGACTCCCGAGTTCAAGCAATTCTCATGCCTCAGCCTCCCAAGTAGCTGAGACGACAGGCATGTGTCACCATGTTTGGCTAATTTTTATATTTTTTAGTAGAGACACGGTTTCACCATGTTGGCCAGGCTGTTCTCGAACTCCTGACTTCAACTGATCCATCTGCCTCGGTCTCCTGAAGTGCTGGGATTACAGGCCTAAGTTTTAAATTTAAATATGATGCAGTGATCTCAATGGGGAAGGAACTCCATGTTAGAAATCTGTAAGGTCACAGTCACGACAAAGCTGTGGGGACGTCACTGGCATTTAGTGGGCAGGGTTCAGGCATGCAGATCATAGGGCAGTCCCCCACGACGAAGAATTGTCCTGTGTCCATTTTATATTACAAAACAATAAATATTTTGCACAGTATTCATAACATCGAAACAAACTTGCTTCAAAATCTCATTAGAAGTTGGTCACCCGTTCAGAAAAGCATGTCACCAGTGGAGGTGCTGTATACAATACCTGGATCATCAACACACCATTGCTACATCGATCTGTGTTCAGCTGCTGAATTCACAGTGAGTCTACATACAAGTAAACGTGACTACTTCATCATGTCTTCTAATGAACATGTGCCTCACATGGATATATCCAAATACATGTTATTGATTTTTTAAAGTGGGTACAGGTAGGTTATTTTACCTATGAATTTCATTTTAGGATAATATAAATTGATGTTATTTTGAAAGCTGTTATAAAAAGAGAGCTCAGAGGCTGGGCACAGCGGCTCATGCCTGTAATTCCAGCACTTTGGGAGGCCAAGGTGGGTGGATCATTTGAGTTCATGAGTTCAAGACTAACCTGGGCAACATAGCAAAACCCTGTCTCAACAAAAAATACAAAAATTAGCTGGGCATGGTGGTATGCACCTGTAGTCCCAGCTACTCGGGAGGCTGACGTGGGAGGATGGCTTGAGCCCAAGAGGTTGAAGATGCAGTGAACAGAGATTGTGCCACTGCACTCCAGCCTGGGTGACAGAGTGAGACCCTATTTCAAAAAAAAAAAAAAAGAGAGAGAGAGAATGAAAGAGGAGAAAAAGAAACAAAGAGAAGGAAGGAAGGGAGGGAGGGAGGGAGGGAAGGAGGGAGGAGGGAGGTGGGAGGGAAGGAAGGGGAGAGGTATGGAGGGGAATATATTCTGATTCTGACTTAAGATGCTAATGTCAGGCCAGGCGCGGTGGCTCAAGCCTGTAATCACAGCACTTTGGGAGGCCGAGACGGGCGAATCATGAGGTCAGGAGATCGAGACCATCCTGGCTAACACGGTGAAACCCCGTCTCTACCAAAAAATACAAAAAACTAGCCAGGCGAGGTGGCGGGCGCCTGTAGTCCCAGCTACTCAGGAGACTGAGGCAGGAGAATGGCGTAAACCCGGGAGGCGGAGCTTGCAGTGAGCTGAGATCCGGCCACTGCACTCCAGCTTGGGCGACAGAGCAAGACTCCATCTCAAAAAAAAAAAAAAAAGATGCTGATGTCAAAAAAAAATGTTGATTTCAAATTGTTAAAAGTAACAATTTCTAGTTAAACACAAATTTTCCAGAAGTTAAACTACATTATGGCAATGCCTCCTTTGTTCTAAAGCATGTTAATTCAGGTATCAAAAGCTAATGAGGGCCAGCCATGGTGGCTTATGCCTGTAATCCCAGCACTTTGGGAAGCCAAGGCAGGCAGATTACCTGAGGTCAGGAGTTCGAGACCAGCCTGGCCAACATGGCAAAACCCCTTCTCTACTAAAAATATAAAAATTAGGTGGGCATGGTGGCACTCGTCTGTGATCTCAGCTACTCAAGAAACTGAGGCAGGAGAATCACTTGAAACTGGGAGACAGTGGTTGCTATGAGCCAAGATCGCACCACGGCACTCCAGCCTGGGCAACAGAGCAAGACTCTGTCTCAAAAACAAACAAACAAAAAGCTAATGAGTAGATACATTAGGGGAAACATTTAATATATTTAATAAAACATTCCATTTTTAATTGCATTTGTATGGGCATTTTTAAAGGTCTTTCACATTAGTATATACTGATTATTATATACAAACAAGCATAAAGTATAAAAACTGAAAACTCAATTTTTTTAAGCATATAGTAATACTTTCTTATAATTCCAATAATTATGGATAATGGATATAAATAATTACACCCAGCAGTTGCTGTTATTGAATTCTTAAACCAGGTAATCTTTCATTTCGCTTACTCTACTTTCTAAAAAATAACACAAATTATGCTTTTAAAAGTATAATTAACGTTTAAAATAAGATCTAGTGCTTTCTAAGAATAATGGTTTATACATTTCTATTAAAAACTATCAAATTCAGCCTTAAGAAAGTCTATCTTGAGCATTATTCTATGAAACAAAATTTATATGTAAGGTTTTTTGTTTTTTGTTTTGTTTTGCTTTGTTTTTTACTGAGGGGGTCTAGTTATGTTGCCCAAGCAGGTCACAAACTCCTGGGCTCAAGCTATCTACCTCTGCCTCCTTAAGTGCTGGGATTACAGGTTCTCTATTTTCAGAGAGAGAGAGACAGGGTCTCAGTCTGTCACCTAGGCTGCAGTGTAGTGCTGTGATCATAGCTCACTGCAACTCTGACCTCCTGGGTTCAAGTGATCCTCCCACATCAGCCTCCCAAGTAGCTATGACTACAGACCCCATGCCACCATGCCCAGCTAATTTATGTATGTATTTATATTTGTAGAGACGGGGTCTCGCTATCTTGCCCAGGCTAGTCTGAAACTCCTGGCCTCAACCAAACCTCCCACCTTGGCCGCCTAAAGTGAAAGGATTATAGGCGTGAGCCACTGTGTTTGGCCATGTAAGTATTCTTTTAACTGTCACATTTTTATATCACAGTTTAACCTATGAACCAAAGAAAGAACCACTGATCTGAAAACAATATAATGGAATGTATCACAGCTGAATATGGTAAGGTACTAAATAGAAGCTTCAATTTATAATTAGAACATTGAAAATATTTCAAAGTGGATTTAGGTTTTTTAAAATGATGACAATTCCATATAAGTTACTGACAACATTACAATTAGTAACAATTTTAATAATTTTGGGATTCTCAGGTCTCTGAATGAAGACAATGTTTTAGTTCATATTTAATATACAAATTAGAATGTCTAATCAGTAATATATTGTTAAAAAATACTTTTGATCACCTTTTTCCCATTCATTCAATATCATTCCCAAATTAATATACTTGACCACTTTAGCATTAACTTAAAAGTGTCATGCTCTTCAGGACATAAATTTCTAATAATTTAGAGTTTAGTAGAGGTATGTTTTAATACAATTATTTTAAAATTACAAAAATAAAACAAAATGAGATACCTCACAGCTTTTCCAAAGTTCCGAATCAGTCTTTCCACTGTTTTGTAGCTCTTGCATTAAAGAAGTAAGGACTTCAACTGTACCTTGAATTACAGATGGTCTGGTCTTCCCTGAGAAAGAGGATACCCCATTTGTACTAAGGTGGGGACTACTTCTGTTGAAACATAAATAATTCAAATGGTTTTCTTCACTCTATCAAAGTGTTGAATAATTCAGCAGTTCAAGATTTAGCAGAGCAGTACAAAACCACTGATATTTAATCCCTCTAATGGCACCTCATTTGTTGAAAATCTGATCACAAGTTGGTTCACAAAAGGAAAAGGGCAGTAAAAAGACCGCACTGTATTCTTTTTAAGAACACAACAGAAAGACCTTTTCCAGAAGTGAGAGAACACTCCAAAAGATCAGCAGAAAATAAAAAAAGTCTGTGCTAAACAATAAGATTAATTTTCAGCTTCTCTGATCTCCCCTATTTCAGAGGATTATTTCCCCCAACTTTAAGAAAGCCCTTCATTGTGCAGTGGGGATCCTTTCTCCACTGCCCCAAATGACAGTCAAATCTTGTTCACTGGATACCCACAATTTGGTATGATAAGGTGATATCTATCTCGGCACTATCTCTGAATAAAAGTTGTGCCAAGCAAATTAGCAGCAAGTATTCAGGACTTACTTAGCCTACTCAGTGTGTAAAACAGCACTGATTCTTTCCAGGAGTACTGCTTTTCCAAACTTCAGTTGTTATTTTGGATTTGTTTTATAAACACACAATATATTTCAGGACATTAAAATGTACTTAAAATCTAGTCACAAAAAGATCATTTTCATTTATTTACTGCTTGATATCCTGCTTTCTTTCACAAAGAATTTGTTTTAAAAATAAATAAATAAAAATAACAGTAAAATAATAGTTAGGACCAGTGAAAATATTACTAAAAATTCAAAGGAGGCCAGGCACAGTGGCTCACACCTGTAATCCCAGCAGTTGGGGAGGCCGAGGCGGGCGGATCACGAGCTCAGGAAATGGAGACCATCCTGGCCAACATGGTGAAACCCCATCTCTACTAAAATACAAAAAATTAGCCGGGTGTGGTGGTGCACGCCTGCAGTCCCAGCTAATTAGGAGGCTGAGGCAGGGGAATCCCTTGAACCCAGGAGGCGCAGACTGCAATGAGCTGAGATCGTGCCACTGCACTCCAGCCTAGTGACAGAGCAAGACTCCCGTCTCAAAAAAAAAAAAAAAAAATTGAAAGGGAAGAACATATGTTATCAGTAAAGGGTTTTACATAGCTGTAATAATCGAGTTTAAATGTGGCCAATTTACCTGCCAGTCACAATGAAAAGGGAGACAAGTTTAATTGCCTAATTTTCACTAGCAAGGCACAGCTTCCTCCACCCAAATCAAACACTGTTCTCACAGGAATTTCTTCTAGAAGTGTACTTTAAAGGGACCACCAAGTAATACAACAACCAAAATGCGAGGCCAACTTTCAGCAAGTGCATATAGATTACTGTAGGACCATTCCCTGTGCCTTTTAAAATGTACTTTCTCGTTTTACTTCACATATTCCTTTGTTTTTTACAACTCCCCACCCCCATTGTTTTATATACCCATGTAAGCTGCCTTAAATTCCTCCTGAAAAGGGCAGAGAATTAACAATTTTTTAAGTAATGTATTTATTTATAATTACAATACACAATTTCTTCAAGACCTACTGTGTTTAAAGTTCCTTGCCCCTTTACCAGTAAGGCCCCAAAACCGCTGTTTTCCTTTCTTCTACATGCTGTTTGTAGGTGCTCTCCTCTCTTACAGTCCTTGCCTTTTTGCTGTTTCTACACTACTATAAATTTAGAAACCCAATAACCAAGCTTGTCAGACTATGTGCAAATTGAAAGTAAACAGGCTGATGACAAACAAACTAACCAATCTGTGTTAAGACCATTAAAAAACAGGCTGGGCGTGGTGGCTCAAGCCTGTAATCCCAGCACTTTGGGAGGCTGAGACGGGCGGATCACGAGGTCAGGAGATCGAGACCATCCTGGCTAACACGGTGAAACCCCGTCTCTACTAAAAATACAAAAAACTAGCCGGGCGAGGTGGCGGGCGCCTGTAGTCCCAGCTACTTGGGAGGCTGAGACAGGAGAATGGCGTAAGCCCGGGAGGCGGAGCTTGCAGTGAGCTGAGATCCGGCCACTGCACTCCAGCCTGGGCTACAGAGCGAGACTCCGTCTCAAAAAAAATAAAAAAATAAAAATAAAAACAAACCAATCATAGGATAGTTTAAAAATAAAATGCATTTAAAAAAATAAATAAAATGCATAAAACACACTTTGGTAACATCTATTTAGTCCACTATTTTGTCTACTTAGAGCCTGGTTTTGTCTTAACTTCCTAATACTCAACTTTAATTGCTGCTTCCCACATTGGTGAAGTATTTCTGCAACATAAAACATCATTTGTCCCAATTATTTAAAAATGTAGAAATAATATTTAGGCAACTAAATGTTAAAGATACGCTTGTAACTTACAAAAACAAAAAAGTGTAAAGGAAAGTAAAACAAGCAAAACAAGTTCTTTTTCAGAATGCTTTCCATGCAAAAGTACGTATCTCTGGGAGA
Organism: Piliocolobus tephrosceles; assembly: GCF_002776525.5. Classification (NCBI taxonomy): domain Eukaryota; kingdom Metazoa; phylum Chordata; class Mammalia; order Primates; family Cercopithecidae; genus Piliocolobus; species Piliocolobus tephrosceles. Next base: position 121,032,457 of record NC_045443.1, read on the forward strand.
AATGAAAAACATGAAACTACTAAACCTATTCCTGACTTAAATAACTGTCCTTAAACATTCTTTCTTCTTTTTTTTTTTTTTTTGAGATGGAGTCTCGCTCTGTTGCCCAGGCTGGAGTGCAGTGGCGCCATCTCAGCTCACTGCAAGCTCCGCCTCCCAGGATCACGCCAACCTCCTGCCTCAGCCTTTCGAGTAGCTGGTGGAGTACAGGCTCCTGCCACCACGCCCAGCTAATTTTTTTTTTTTTTTTGTATTTTTAGTAGAGATGGGGTTTCACCATGTTAGCCAGGATGGTCTCGATCTCCTGACCTTGTGACCCACCCACCTTGGCCTCCCAAAGTGCTGGGACTACAGGTGTGAGCCACTGCGCCTAGCCTCTTTTTTTTTTTATTTTTAAGACAGAGTCTTGCTCTGTTGCCCAGGTTGGAGTGCAGTGGTGCAATCTTGGCTCATTGCAACCTCTGCCTCCCAGGTTCCAGCAATTCTCCTGCCTCAGCCTCCTGAGTAGCTGGAACTACAGGTGCACACCACCACACCTGGCCAGGTTTCACCATGTTAGCCAGGCTCGTCTCCAACTCCTGGTCTCAGGTGATCCACCCGCCTCAGCCTCCCAAGGTGCTGGGATTACAGGCATGAGTTACCGCGCCCAGCCTCCCTGAACATTCTTGATAGGTTAAAAAATAATAATAATAACAATAATTCAAATCAGTAACTATGACACTATTTGGATAAACTGGTAAACGTATGCAAATAAGGTTATTCTGATTTGTTACATTTTCTAAAATCCCATTCTTACCTATCAGTATTTAAGTTCAGTCCAAGAGAATGAAGAGAATTTTTATCAGATTCTACAGAAGATGAAGTTTTGTGTAAGGTTTTCACCAAGTCAAACTCTTCCATAGTGTAAAGAAAGTGTTATATTCTCTTATTTGAAAATAAAGGTTCTTGGACTGTTTGAGGAAAGTGAATCCGTGTCATCTTCAGAGGCTTCATCATCTACTTGCATTTTCAGTGGCTAACATTCAGAACTGTGAAATATGCTAAATTTCCAAGAGAGTCTGAAAATGAATGGGGGAAAAGAAACTACTATAAAAAGCCACTAAACCTAGCAACTGTTTTTACATAACTTTGGAAACCTTAACTTCTTTCATGCAGATCTCCATTAAGGATAGCAACAGTATTCACAATAATCAAAATGTAGAAACCACCCAAATGTCCATCAGTGGCTAAATGGATAAACGAATGAAGCATATCCATAGAACAGGATAGGATTCAGCCATAAAAAGACATATGCTACAACACAGAACACTGAAGATACTATGCTAAGTAAAAAAAGCCAGTCACAAAAGACCACAGACTATATGATTTCATTGATATGAAATATCTTGAATTGGCAAATTCATAGACAAATGGCTGCCAGGAGATAGAGTAAGGAGAGAATCTGAGTGAGTGCAGTTGGTATGGAGTTTCTTTTGGGGTGATAAAAAATTTTGGAATTAGTGATGATGGCTGGACAACCTTGTGAACTAAAAACCACTGAATTGTACACTTTTAAAAGGCTGAATTTTATGGTATATGAATTATGTATCTCAATTAAAAATCTACATCAAGGATTATTTGCAAAAGCAGCATCACCTTTTTCAGTTAGTATTTCAGATTTTTATATGTTTAATAATCAATGTTCTTTTTTTTAGAGACAGCATCTTGCAGGCCGGGCGCGGTGGCTCAAGCCTGTAATCCCAGCACTTTGGGAGGCCGAGACGGGTGGATCACGAGGTCAGGAGATCGAGACCATCCTGGTCTACACGGTGAAACCCCGTCTCTACTAAAAATACAAAAAACTAGCCGGGCGAGATGGCGGGCGCCTGTAGTCCCAGCTACTCGGGAGGCTGAGGCAGGAGAATGGCGTGAACCTGGGAGGCGGAGCTTGCAGTGAGCCGAGATCGGGCCACTGCACTCCAGCCTGGGCGACAGAGCGAGACTCTGTCTCAAAAAAAAAAAAAAAGAGACAGCATCTTGCTACGTTGCCCAGGCTGGTCTACAACTCCTGGCCTCAAGTGCTCAGCCTTCCGAGCAGGGGGGATTACAGTGCAAACCATTTTGCCAGGCTTTACAATGAAGGTTCTAGATACAATTCTGTTATGTAACAATTGGAATACTTGCATGCCTTGTTCATTTGTTTAATAAATTCTACCAAGTACATATGTTTGTTGACTTATACAGAGACTAGAAGAACTGAACTACTTAATATTTAATTTGTTTTAAAAAGAGCCAATTAAACTGTTAACAACCATAGCTTCCCCATTGTCTGGAAGTACATTTTAAACTATATATATGGTCTTTTGTCTCTGTGCAGCTATTCTTAGAAAATAAACCAACTGGACACACTGGAGCCTGCCTGCTGCTACTGGCAGCATGTCCCAGCTACTCTGGAGGCTGAGGTGGGAGGATCACTTGAGCCCAGGAGTTCAAGGCTGCAGTGAGCTATGATCCTGCCACTGCACTCCAGCTTGGGCAACAGAGCGAGACCCCATCTCCTAAAAAATAAAAATAAAAATACTAAATAAAAAAATTATTTGCCAGGCCAACTAAAATTTCACTGAAGCTGGGTATATACGATGGCAAATTGGCTGTAACAGGTCAAACAAGATGCCTCTTTCCTGGGGAATTCATGCATTTATAAAAGAGCAAGGGAGCAAGAAGAAAAAGGAGAAATAAAGGAAAAAAAAAACTTCAGCTGCTTACAAACAGAAAAGCTTAGAGAGTGCAACAGGAATACTGTCTAATATTCCGCTTCCGCTAGATTCCCACTTTTAGGTCCTGCTTCTATAAAGCATTACACAAAAACAGGGACCATTTCCTTCAGGGACAGGAGTGAATGCAAAGGGTAACCGGACCTAACTAAATGGACTTTTCCCCAGTGGCTCAGCCCATCACCCACGACAAATGGGGCACTGAAACAGTCAAGGACTGCCCCTTCCAACTGGCAACAGAAATACCTGGATTCCAATTACCGTGCTGTTATGCCAGGAAAACACAAGCTCTCCAGGGAGATGGACCTGCAACCCCATCTATTATTTCCGCTGCTGAGGTAATCCGGATCCGGATGCAGATCCAGATGGAAAACCACTACAAATTCAAGGATGCTTCTCCATTGGAGTGGAGGTGCTGGGGGGAGGGCAGGGAAGTTAAGAGGGAAAAATCCTTAAACACCCACATATACAATGCAAAAAAAAATTTTTTTAATTTTGATACAGAGTGAATATAAGAGCAGAGCTTTTCTATTTCTCAGCAACAAGATATGACGCTTTTGGTGTCCCCACCCCCTAGCAAAAAAAGGGAGCTGGGCAAAAGGAACGATTGGCGGTTATGAAACATGAAAGTTAACTGGGCGCTCCGCCTTGCCGGGAGGCTTGGGGGAGAGGAAGAGATTTCAGATAGGGATGAGACCAGATCCTGACATTCTGGGGCTCACAGCCAGCCCGCAATGGCTGGTGGCCGCCATGGGGTCAAAGTGGGAAGGAGAGGGAGAATCCATGCAGTCGCCTAAGCTACGGAAAGCAAGGAGGACGGAGAAAAGCCACCGCTCCTGCAACTACAACCGCGATCCCAAAAGGAAGCCGGGACACCTTGGCAAAAAATGGGGGGAAAAAAATAAATAAATAAATAAAACCACAAACCCCCCGCCCCTCGGGAAGGGCGCTCCGCTATTGGGCCGCGCGAGTGTCACTCAAGGGCGCCGAGTCTAGAAAAGGCGCACCGCGGCGGGGCAAAGCTCCCACACCGCGAAGGGCTCCGGTAGGGTCAAGTTTATCGGCCGCCGTCTCCTCACACCCCAGCCCATCACCACACTCAGGGGGCCGCTAAGACGGTGTCTCCTAAGTCTCGTCCCCTGTCCCCAGCGGCCTACAGCTCCCTGCAGGCTGGCGGCCGCTTACCTGGCCGCCGCTCCCGCTGCCGATGTCAGGGTCAGGAGAGCGGCCTCTCGCGACCGTTACTCGAGCGAGCGCACGCGCGCGCCCTGCGTCTCGCCGGTGATTGGCTGCTCGGAAGGAGGCGGAGACAGCCAAAGGTGGTGCGCGCGTCCACCTCGCCCTTCCCCCTCGCGCAGCTCCAACCAAAGAGAGATGTCCAACCCCGGGGGTGTGACAAGGGAGTGGGAGTGCTATGAAACCCTCTTCTCTGATTGGCTCTCTGGAAGCCAGCCGCTGCCACGAGGGAAAGAAGCTTCAGTTTGTCGCATGCGCAGTGAGTAAACATGAGCCCCTGGTAGATGAGGGAAACCGCGATCAGAGTACGGCGCGTGCGCATATCGGGATCGCGATTGCGAGTCCTCTGCTGCGGTGATTCCGGTTCCTCTAGAACGTTGAGGGCACAAGTCGGGTCCTGAGACCAGGTAAGCGTCTGCGGAGAAGTCAGGTAGCCGTACGGCTGCCGACGACTGTCAAGGGCTCCGGAGAGAGGACTGGGAGCCGGGATGCCTGGGTTTTTCCCGTCTTGCGACCCCGAGTGGCGCAGCCAGTTTACCTGAGGCCGCGCTGGCGGTGGGGTGGGGCCGGCCCTGACACCCTAGCTCAGTTTTGTCGAGACCTGGTTTACGCTAGGTGCTGTGGGTCGGCCCTGGAGCTGTTCAAGCACTTAGGGCAGGGGAGAGGAGAGACTACCGTCCTGGAGAAAACGGTTCCACGGAGGCCCAAGGCGAAACGGAAGGATCCTCATGTACTTAGCTGAGTGGAGCTGTGAGCACGCATCAGGTGCTGTTTCAGGCCTGACACGTAGTAGTGGTCAGCACTGCCCTCGCTAGGCTTCTGCGGAGATATTTGTTTTTTTAAATAGACGTGGGGGGGGGGGGGGGGGTCTCACCGTGTTGCCCAGGCTGGTCTTGAACTCCTGGCCTCAAGCGATCCTCCTTCCTCGGCCTCCCAAAGTGCTGGGATCACAGGCGCCAGCCACCCTGCCCTACTTTTGAAGGACCTAAGGGAACCCGCTCTCCTCCCCGTGGGTCCCCAGCCCATTTCATGTGCACTGTGCAGGCCACATTCTTCAGCCTAGTTAACCTTTAAGGTCCTTCCAGCTCCTCGATTTCCCTCCAGGAGTTCTGGCCCACAGTAAAGGGACTTCCCTGGCACTATCACTTAGGCCTCCACGACCCAGGAGATGGATTTGCCCTTGGAATGACAGATTTGCCAGGAGGCCTTCCATCTCATTGGAGCTTCCGAAATATACCTACCAATTTTTATTTTTTACTTTTTTAAATTTTTTTGGGGGGGTGGGGACAGGGTCTCAGTCTGTCACCCAGACTGGAGGGCAATGGCGTGATCTTGGCTCACTTTAACCTCTGCCTCCCGGGTTCAAGCGATTCTTCTGCTTCAGCCTCCCAAGTAGCTGGGAATACCGGTGCCCGCCACCACATCTGGCTAATTTTTTGTATTTTCAGTAGAGACGGGGTTTTGCTGTATTGGCCAGGCTGGTCTCAAACACCTGACCTCAGGTCATCCCCCTGCCTCGGACACCCAAAGTGCTGGGATTATAGGCGTGAGCCACCATGCCTGGCAATTTTTAAAGGGTAAATGTGATATTATCCTGTTTTTCGTGATTTTTTAAATTATATTACATAATTCCAAAATATATTTTGTTTAAACCAGGACTTGCTTCATTGAAGATGGTTTTATCTTTCAGTGCGAGCCTGCTGGGAAGTCAGGCTACATTTTTGGCATCACAGTGATCTCCTTAGTACCTGATTTCACAGACCAGAATTATGACCCCACCAAATAACATGTTTTCAGTAATGTCATGGCTTCTCAAGTACTTCTTAAATTGGACCATACCAAGTAAAATAATTTACAAGCCACTGTTCTAGATGCCTTTTCACCCTAAGCTCTAAAACAAAGGCCCGTGAAATAATCAGTTCCCAGACTGGGTTTGTGTCATAAAATCACAGTGTATGTGGTGTGTCATTCCGAAGTTCCTCAGCCTTGTAGTTGAGAGATCTGACATGCTCCCATTTAGTGAGCACTAAGTACTTTACATTTATGGCAATATGTATGATTTTGTTCTCACTCTAGGTAGTAGTATCTCCATTTTACAGATGAGGAAATAGAGCCAAAGTTGCCCAGTAAGTAAATTGTGGCATTGAGACATTGAATGCAGGTCTATTGGCCACAGAGCTTGCACTCCTCAGCAGTAAGACCTTTTTGAGACAAAAGAAAAAATGAGAGGAGTCGTCAAATACAGAATGTGAGTTGCCTTTTTTTTTTGGTGAGACGGTGTCTCCTTCTCTCGCCCAGACTGGAGTCCAGTGGCGCTCTCTCGGCTCACTGCAAGCTCCACCCCCCAGGTTCACGTCATTCTCCTGCCTCAGCCTCCCTAGTAGCTGAGACTACAGGCGCCTGCCACCTCGCCCAGTTATTTATTTATTTATTTATTTTGTATTTTTAGTAGAGACAGGGTTTCACCGTGTTAGCCAGGATGGTCTCGATCTCATGACCTCGTGATCCACCTGCCTCAGCCTCCCAAAGTGCTGGGATTACAGGCGTGAGCCGCTGCACCCAGCCTAGTAGTGAGTTATCTTAATTGTTCACAGTCACAGATCAAGCTTCTTGTTCTACTCTTTCCCTCTTCTCTACTGTACTTGATTAGTCTTTTAAAAAGAGAAAGTTGGCCGGGCGTGGTGGCTCATGCTTATACTCCCAGCACTTTGGGAAGCCAAGGCAGGCGGATCACTTGAGGTCAGGAGTTGGAGACCAGCCTGGTCAACATGGTGAAATCCTGTCTCTACTAAAAATACAAAAATTAGCTGGGCGTGGTGGCTGGTGCCTATAATCCCAGCTACTTGGGAGGCTGAGGCAGGAGAATCGCTGGAACCCGGGAGGCATAGGTTGTAGTGACCCAGGATCGTGCCACTGCACTCCAACCTGAGCAACAGAGTGAGACTCTGTCTCAAAAAAATAAATAAATAAAAATTTAAAACAGAAAAAGTTAAGGAAAAGGATCTAACATTGCCTAAGGAACTGGAAAAAGATCTGGAGATACTATGAAAGGTAACGAAACAAGGTGTAGAAAGGATAATTTAGTTTCAAAAATTGAAAACCTAATGGTCTTCCAAGATAGGTCTCCCTGAGATAATCAGGAAGTGTGCATCTCTTATTTTATTTGTATTAAATACAATAATGTATCTGAAAGTACTTTGCAGCTGGATGTGGTGGCTCACACCTGTAATCCCATCACTTTGGGAGGCTAAGGCAGGAGGATTGCTTGAGCCCATGAGTTCGAGACCTGCCTGGGCAACATGGCAAGACCCCATCTCTATAGAAAATTAAAAACTAGGCCAGGCGCGGTGGCTCAAGCCTGTAATCCCAGCACTTTGGGAGGCCGAGACGGGCGGATCACGAGGTCAGGAGATCAAGACCATCCTGGCTAACATGGTGAAACCCCGTCTCTACTAAAAAATACAAAAAACTAGCCGGGCGAGGTGGCGGGCGCCTGTGGTCCCAGCTGCTCGGGAGGCTGAGGCAGGAGAATGGCGTGAACCCGGGAGGCGGAGCTTGCAGTGAGCTGAGATCCGGCCACTGCACTCCAGCCTGGACGACAGAGCAAGACTCCGTCTCAAAAAAAAAAAAAAAAGAAAAGAAAAGAAAATTAAAAACTAGCCAGGTATGGTGGTACACACCTGTGGCCCCAGCTACTGGGGAGGTTGAGGCAAAGAAGCTTGGTTGAGCCCAGGAGGACAAGGCTGCACTGAGCCATTTTTACACCACTGCACTCCACTTGGGTGACAGAGGGAGACCCTGTCTCAAAAAAAAAGAAGAAGAAAGTGCTTTGGTTTGGGTATCTTTAAGTGCTAAACAAACACAAGGCATCATTAATAGAAATACAGGCTTTGAGACTTTTAGAAGAAAATATACAGTGGTGGTATTGCTGCTTTTTCAATGTGTTTCTGTTTTAATAGTATAGTTGATAAATTATAAAGTTCCTGTTAGATGCCATAAATAGAACAGATATGAGGCTGGGTGCAGTGGCTCACACTTCCCAGCACTTTGGGAGGCCGAGGCAGGCAGATCACGTGAGTTCAGGAGTTCAACACCAGCCTAGGCAACACGGTGAATCCCCATCTCTACTAAAAATACAAAAAATTAACTGAGCATGGCGGCGTGCGCCTGTAGTCCCAGCTACTTGGGAGGCTGAGGCAGGAGAATTGCTTGAATCTTGAAGGTGGAGGTTTCAGTGAACTGAGATTGTGCCACTGCACTCCAGGCTGGACGACAGAGCGAGACTCCGTCTCAAAAAAAAAAAAAAAAGAAGAAGAAGAAATATGATACACACAAATAGGACAGGTGTAATTATGTGGATTCAAAGTTTTCTGCTTAAAAAAAAATCAACAGAGCCAGGCACTGTGGCTCACACCTGTAATCCCAGTACTACCGGAGGCCAAGGCAGGCACCTCACCTGACGTCAGGAGTTTGAGACCAGCCTGGCCAACATGGTGAAACCCCGTCTCTACTAAAAATACAAAATTAGCTGGGCGTGACGGCAGGTGCCTGTAATCCCAGATACTCAGGAGGCTGAGACAGGAGAATCACTTGAACCTGGGAGGCAGTGAGCCAAGATCATGCCATTGCACTCTAGCCTGGGTGACGGGCGAAACTCCAGCTCAAAAATAAAATAAAAATGAACAAGATATTGGGATTATGTGAAGGGAATGTTTTCCTCTTTATTTCATTAGCTAGCTCTTGAATTCTGCAGCATTAAGCATTCAAGCGTTAAGCCTGTTAAATTTAGGCCAGACCTAGTCTCCTTTTCCTCCCATCCCCCAAAATCAAAGACAACAGCTCTGCATTTCCTGCCCACTCTATTATGTTTTCCTTGTTTGAGAAGTAATTATCTGCACTTACTGTGAGTGAAGGGCGCTTTACCTTCAGTGTAAAACCCCAACTCTAGGAAATGGCATGGTCTGTTTCAAACCTGACCAGCAATACTCACTAGTTCCATTTGAGAGGTTTCAGCCCTTAAGGATCTCAGGCACCTACAGCAGGAGGATGAGCTAACAGGAGGATGTGAAAGACAGAGAAAGGCTACTTTCTTTTTAACTACCATTTTACAGAGAGCACCAAAACACTTTTTTTTGTACCCTGTACTCAGGGTGGAGTGCAGTGACCTCAGCCCACTGCAACCTCCGCCTCCAGGGTTCAATCCATTATTCTGCCACAGCCTCCCGAGTAGCGGGGACTACAGGTGTGCACCACCACACCTGGCTAATTTTTTGTATTTTAGTAGAGGGGGTTTCACCGTGTTGCCCAGGCTAGTCTGGAACTCCTGAGCTCAGGCAGTCCACCCTCCTCAGCCTCCCAAAGTGTTAGGATTACAGGCATGAGCCACCACACCTAGCCCCAAAACACGTTTTTGAAACATGAATTATCATTAAGCATTTCTCAGAAAATCATTTTCCCCTCACTTAGCTTCTGGCACCACCTGCTGGCTGTTTTGTCTTTTCAAAGCGGCAACGTTGCACGTTGGTCTGTTTAAGCTCAATGTTGTTTGGCCCTTAACTGTTAATTAGGTCATTGTTTTGAGACCTACGGTTTCATCTCCTTCTTAAGGAAGAAACAAGATGGAATAAGCAGGTAATCAGCCCTCCTGAATTCTTGTCTCAGTTTCTTAAATGTTATATAAATAAGAAACAGGCTGGGCATGGTGGCTCACGACTGTAATCCCAGCACTTTGTGAGACCGAGGCAAGCAGATTGCTTGAGCTCAGGAGTTTGAGACCAGCCTGGGCAACATGATGAAACCCCATCTCTACTTTTTTAGAAAAGAAAAAGAAAAGCGGGCCAGGCGCGGTGGCTCAAGCCTGTAATCCCAGCACTTTGGGAGGCCGAGGCGGGCAGATCACGAGGTCAGGAGATCGAGACCATCCTGGCTAACACGGTGAAACCCCATCTCTAATAAAAAATACAAAAAACTAGCCGGGCGAGGTGGCCAGCGCCTGTAGTCCCAGCTACTCGGGAGGCTGAGGCAGGAGAATGGCGTGAACCCGGGAGGCGGAGCTTGCAGTGAGCTGAGATCCGGCCACTGCACTCCAGCCCGGGCGACAGAGCGAGACTCCGTCTCAAAAAAAAAAAAAAAAGAAAAAGAAAAAGGAAAAAGCTTTTAAAAGTGTCTGTCCTAGCAATCAGAAGAACTTGCCGATTCCTGTGTTCTGGAACAGTGCTTGTCAAATTTTATGTGCCTCTGCATCACCTGAGGATCTTGTTAAGCTGCAGGTTCTCATTTGGTATGTCAGAGCAGGGCCTGAAATCTTCATTCCTGACCATCCTCCACGTGCTGCTTTTGCCCCTACTGTGGACCACACTTTGGGTAGCAAGATTCTAGAGCTACATTGTCCCATAAAGTAGCCACCAGCACATGTGGCTAGTGAGCACATGTGGTCCAAACTCAGATGTTCTGTAAGTATGACTATACCCTAGATTTTGAAGCCTTCATATCTAGGGAAGGGAAAAAGAATATCTCAATTTAAAAATATTGGCTGGGTGCAGTGGCTCATGCCTGTAATCCCAACACTTTGGAAGACTGAGGTAGGCAGATCGCTTGAGCTTGAGTTCCAGACCAGCAACATGGTGAAACCTCGTCTCTACAAAAAATTGAAAAATTAGCCAGGCATGGTGGTACATGCCTGTAGTTCCAGCTACTCAGGAGGCTGAGGTAGCGAGGCTGGAAGGCATAGATTGCAGTGAGCTGAGATGGCACCACTATACTCCAGCCTGGATGATGGAGCCAGACCTTGTCTCAGAATAATAATAAAATATTGATCACTTGTTGAAATAATGTTTTTGATATATTGGGTTAAATATAAATTTCATCACTTTCTTCTTTTCTAATGTAACTGCTAGAAAATTTAGAATTTCACATGTGGGTGGCATTAGTTTTGTTTTTTGGTTTTTTTTTTTTTTTTTTGGAGACAGTCTTACTCTGTCACTAGGCTAGAGTGCAATGGTGCGATCTCAGCTCACTGCAACCTCCGCCTCCCAAGTTCAAGAGGTTCTCCTGCCTCAGCCTCCCGAGTAGCTGGGACTACAGCTACGTGCCACCACACCTAGCTAATTTTTTGTGTTTTTGGTAGAGACGGGGTTTCACCGTGTTAGCCAGGATGGTCTCTATCTCCTGACCTCATGATCCGCCCGCCTCTGCCTCCCAAAGTGCTGGGATTACAGGCATGAGCCACCGCGCCCAGCCCAGTAGCATTAGTTTCTATTGGACAACACTGTTCTAGAACATTAACACAATAGAGGTGACATTTTTGATGTTTTTTTTTTTTCCCCATATGACCCAGTTTCCCAATCTCCTTGTTTCCATGTCACCATCTCTGCTAGCTCAAATCATTATTTGTTTAATCCTTTTCTTGGGATGATTTCCTTGCCCTCCTATAACACTCCTTTACACCTTTTTAGCCTTCACCATTGCCATCATGATCCCAGGGCTCTCATCAAGCAGTGGACAGTCGTATGTGCCAGAATACAGGCAGTAGTACCCTTGTGTAAAGCGCTTAGCCTTGCCACGGGGTGTGGGGCCTGGACCAGCAGCAACAGCCTCATCTGTGAGCTGGTTAGAAATGCAGAGCCTCGCTGGGCACGGTGGCTCACGTCTGTAATCCTAGCACTTTGGGAGGCTGAGGCTTGTGAATCACCTGAGGTCAGGAGTTTGAGACCACCCTGCCCAACATGGTAAAACCCCATCTCTATTAAAAATACAAAAAAAAAAAAAAGCTGGACGTGGTGGTGGGCAACGGAGGTCCAGCTACTTGGGATGCTGAGGCAGAAGAATTGCCAGAACCCAGGAGGCAGAGGTTGCAGTGAGCCCAGATCGTGCCATTGCACTCCAGCCTTGGAGACAGAGCGAGACTCTGTCTCAAAAAAAAAAAAAAAAAAAAAAAAAAAAAAAAAA
>NC_045443.1:121044492-121048481 GCF_002776525.5 Piliocolobus tephrosceles
AAAAAAAAAAAAAAAAAAGCTTCAGCTGTGCACAGTGGCTCACGCCTGTAATCCTAGCACTTTGGAAGGCCGAGGCAGGTGGATCCCCTGAGGTCAGGAGTTTGAGACCATCCTGGCCATCATGGCAAATCCCTGTCTCTACTAAAAATACAAAAATTAGCCGGGCATGGTAGTGCAGCTACTCGAGAAGTGCAGCTACTGCTGAAGCAGGAGAACTCCTTGAACTTTCCCCAGGAGGCGGAGATTGCAGTGAGCTGAGATCATGCCAGTGCACTCCAGTCAGGGCAACAGAGTGAGACTCTGTTTAAAAAAAAAAGAGAAATCCAGAGCCTCAGGTCTCGTCCCAGATCTAATGAACCAGCATCACAAGTCACAAGACTCCCTGGTGATTTGTATGCACATTAAAGTTTGCATTGTGAGACTGGCTGGTGAGCACTTTAACAATCTTCTTAGGGCGGGGCGCGGTGGCTCAAGCCTGTAGTCCCAGCACTTTGGGAGGCCGAGATGGGCGGATCACGAGGTCAGGAGATCGAGACCATCCTGGCTAACACGGTGAAACCCCGTCTCTGCTAAGAATGCAGAAAATTAGCCGGGCGAGGTGGCCGGCGCCTGTGGTCCCAGCTGCTCGGGAGGCTGAGGCAGGAGAATGGCGTGAACCTGGGAGGCGGAGCTTGCAGTGAGCTGAGATCCGGCCACTGCACTCCAGCCTGGGCGACAGAGCAAGACTCCGTCTCAAAAAAAAAAAAAAAAATCTTCCTAAAGCACGCTGTTTCAGTTGGTCTCCGCACCTGTTCCTTCTGTTTTAATGATGTTTCTGCAAGGTTGATATACCATGAAAGTTGTAGCTAAGGTAAACTAGTGCTTTACCTTTCAAAAAAAAAAAAACAGTGAATTTTAGATAAATGGCATCCAGAAGGCAGGTCCAGAGATTGACATCTCATTCTTTCCTGAAAATAGATTAAATATCCTTTATTTTATTGACTTTTTTTTTTTTTTTTTTGAGACAAAGTCTCGCTCTGTAGCCCAGGGTGGAGTGCAGTGGCGTGATCTTGGCTCACCACAACCTCTGCCTCCCAAGTTTAAGCGATTCTCCTGCCTCAGCTCAGCACACCACTGCACCCAGTTTATTTTTTGTATTTTTAGTAGAGATGGGATTTCACTATATTGGCCAGACTGGTCTTGAACTCCTGACCTCAGGTAATCTGCCCACCTTGGCCTCCCAAAGTGCTAGGATTACAGGCGTGAGCCACCACGCCCAGCCTCAAATATCCTTTATCCTTTTCAGAGACATGAAATGAAAGGCATTACCATACTCTTTACTTCTCTCCAAAGTGAGAGCTGTTGATGACACAGCATCGCCTCCTACATCTAGGCTTTTATTTTTGTGTTTTTGTTTTTGTTTTTTAATAAAAGATACGGAGTCTCACTATGTTGCCCAAGCTGATCATGAACTCCCAGCTTCATGGGATCATCCCACCTCAGCCTCCCAATATGCTGGGATCAGGCGTGAGCCACCATACCCAACATTATTTTTTGTATTATTATTTTTTTTACTGTATTTTTTATTTTACTGTTTTTGTTTGTTTTTGAGACGGAGTTTCACTCCTTCAGTCTTCGCCCAGGCTGGAGTGCAATGGCGCAATCTCGGCTCACTACAACCTCTGCCTCCCGGGTTCAAGCAATTCTCCTGCTTCAGTCCTCCCAAGTAGCTGGGACTACAAGTGTCCGCTACCACCCCCAGCTAATTTTTTGTATTTTTAGTAGAGACAGGATTTCACCATGTTGGCCAGGGTGTTCTCGACTCCTGACCTCAGGTGATCCACCTCCTTCGGCCTCCCAAAGTGCTGGGATTACAAGGCACGAACCACCATGCCCGGCCTATTTTGTTTTTTAGAGATGAGGTCTCCCCATGTTGCACAGTCTGGAGACAGCTTCTGGGCTCAAGCAGTCCTCCCACCTCAGCCTCCCAGGTAGCTGGGACTGTAAGCTATTATCTTCTAGTTTTCATCTGCAGTTGTTTGCTCCAGCCACAGGCCTTGTTGTAGAGTTGAACATGCCATCCCTGCAGATAGTCTGTCTTGATTTGAGTTGAATGTGGAAGCTGGAGGAGGGGTGTGCTGACCAGATCCAGTCATGAGGAAGGCCACTCAGTAGCGCATAGGTTTCAAATCCTGACAGCAAGCTCTCCAAGAGGAAGAGGGGCATAGAAAGTTTGAGAACCACTGCTCTGTAGTATGTTATCCATCCTCAGCTATGGCACATACCCTGTTTGTGCACGTCTTCATTTCACTTTTATGCTACAGACTATTCAGGCTCCCTGAAGCCCATGCCTGAGACTCAATAGATGTTTAAAATATTCTTGCACAAATTAATGTTCCCTTTTGTAAATTCCTTAGACCTGTTATCTCTGAACTTAACCAAGCTGGAAGGGACTCAGGCAACAACAGGAGCTTTCACCTTAACTGGGATCAGCCATTTAGTGCAGAAGCCATCATCAAAGGAAAAGTAGAGCCTAGGGAGTCAGGGTAGAGCACCAGCCCTACACTGAAGCTCACATTTGAAGAAAGGAACTGGGGCAGAGCTGTCATGACTGCTGGTTTCCTCTTACTAGCACTTCTCTGTACCATTTTCCTTTTTCTCTTTTTTCACCGTCACAATGAACTATAATTTGAGCTGCTTTTATTGTTCCCTAAAGACTTTGGATTACTCTGTATCACAAAAACTGAAATCCAATTCGTATTTTTTTGACCTTTGGGGAAGTGGAATCATGGGTGTGTTTGTCATTTTTAGCAGTCATTGGAGTAGGGCCAAAGCTCCAGGAGATACTAAAAGTGTCTAGAATTGTCTGATTGGCTGTTGGAATCAACTGTTAAACAAAGCAGCCAGTAACTGAACACCGGGGACCTTCTTGAACTCTAGTTGGGTGGGAGACCTTCCAGTGTGTCTGGCAGCTCTGAACTAGGACAGAAAGGTAGAGATTCAAACAGTGGACTGGTGACAAAGCAGCTGATAAAAGCACTCTCCTTTCCATTCTTTGTCTGGGAGTCTCGCCTTGCCTTGGAATCACTTCCTCTCTTTTTCACTGCACTGGTATGTGCCAGTACTGTCCTGCCTGGTCAGATTTAGCAGCTAGCGGATGAGAGAGATGCGGGGCTCATGTTCCATAATGAATTGAATCCGGGACTACAGGCTGCCTGATACACAAATGAATTTTGTTTTGTGGATTGAAAACAGGAATAAAGAAAGATAAGTTTTGGACATTGACTTAGTCTACTCAATCATTCATAGGTAAGGCAATTCTTTGTCCTAGAGAGTTCAGAGAAAGTACCTGGGTTTATCATTTATCTTTTTATAAGGTATTTGATCTTATACACTTCACACACGTTAAACAAAACCAGTTTTTAAAGCACCACTTTCCTTGGCACACTCTATTTCAGAGTATATCCCTTCATAGTCATGGAGCACCTTGCCAATATCATCTTTTAAAACAAATTTTTCTTTTTTGGCTAGGCGTGGTGGCTCATGCCTGTAATCCCAGCACTTTGGGAGGCCGAGGTGGGCAGATCACAAGGACAGGAGATCAACACCATCCTGGCTAACACGGTTAAACCCCATCTCTATTAAAAAAAAAAAAAAAATACAAAAAATTAGCCTGGCGTGGTGGTGCTCACCTGTAGGCCCAGCTACTCGGGAGGCTGAGGCAGGAGAATGGTGTGAACCCAGGAGGCGGAGGTTGCAGTGAGCTGAGATTGTGCTACTGCACTCCAGCCTGGTGACAGAGCAAGACTCCATCTCAAAAAGCTTTTTTTTGCTTTTCTTTGTGTTTTTGTTGTTGGTTTTGAGACGGAGTCCACGCCCGGCTAATTTTTTGTGTTTTAGTAGAAACAGGGTTTCACTGAGTTGCCCAGGCTGATCACAAACTCCTGAGCTCAGACAATCTGCCTTTCGTCTCTCTCTCTCTCTCTTTCTGCCTCTCTCTCTCTCTCTCT
>NC_045443.1:121053481-121080962 GCF_002776525.5 Piliocolobus tephrosceles
GCCATTCTCCTGCCTCAGCCTCCAGAGTAGCTGGGACTACAGGCGCCCGCCACCTCGCCCTCCAGAGTAGCTGGGACTACAGGCGCCCGCCACCTCGCCCGGCTAGTTTTTTGTATTTTTCAGTAGAGACGAGGTTTCACCATGTTAGCCAGGATGGTCTCGATCTCCTGACCTCGTGATCCACCCGTCTCAGCCTCCCAAAGTGCTGGGATTACAGGCTTGAGCCATCGCGCCCAGCCCCAAGTTGATTTTTATATAAGGTGAGAGATCAGGATCCAGTTTCATTCCTCTACAGGTGGCTAGCCAATTATCCCAGCATTTATTGAAAAAGGTGTCCTTTCTGCACCTTATGTTTTTGTTTGCTTTGTTGAAGATCAGTTGGCTGTAAGTATTTGGGTTTATTTCTGGGTTCTCTATTCTGTTCCATTGGTCTATGTGCCTATTTTTATACCAGTACCACACTGTTTTGATGACTATGGCCTTATAGTATAGTTTGAAATCAGGAAATGTGATACCTCCAGATTTGTACTTTTTGCTTAGTCTTGCCTTGGCTATGTGGGCTGTTTTTTGGTTCCAGATGAATTTTAGAATTTTTTTTTCTAATTCTGTGAAGAATGATGGCGGTGGTATTTTGATGGGGATTGTGTTGAATTTGTAGATTGCTTTTAGCAGTATGGTCATTTTCACAATATTGATTCCACCCATCCATGAGCATGGGATGTGTTTCCATTTGTTTGTGTTGTCTATGATTCCTTTTGGCAGTTTTGTAGTTTTCCTTGTAGAGGTCTTTCGACTCCTTTGTTAGGTATATTCCTAAGTTTTTGTTTTGTTTTGTTTTTTGCAGCTATTGTAAAAGGGGTTGAGTTCTTGTTCTTGATTTGATTCTCCACTTGGTCGCTTGGTGTATAGAAAAGCTACTGATTTGTGTACGTTAATCTTGTATCCAGAAACTTTGCTGAATTCTTTTATCAGTTCTAGGAGCTTTCTGGAGGAGTCCTTAGGGTTTTCAAGGTAAACGATCATATCATTAGCAAACAGTGACAGTTTGACTTCCTCTTTATGGATGTAGATGCCCTTTCTTTCTTTCTCTTGTATGATTGCTCTAGCTAGGACTTCCATACCGTGTTAAAGAGAAGTGATGAGAGTGGGAATCCTTGTTTTGTTCCAATTCTCAGGGGGAACAGTTTCAACTTTTCCCCATTGAGTATTATGTTGGCTGTGGGTTTGTCATAGATGGGTTTTTTGCTTGTTTTGTTTTATTTTGTTTTGTTTGAGATGGAGTCTCGCTGTCACCCAGGCTGGAGTGCAGTGGGGCGATCTCAGCTCACCGCAACCTCCGCCTCCCGGGTTCAAGGGGTTCTCCTGCCTCAGCCTCCCGAGTAGCTGGGATTACAGGCATGGGCCACCACGCCCGGCTAATTTTGTATTTTCAGTAGAGACTGGGTTTCACCTTGTTGGTCAGGCTGGTCTCGAACTCCCGACCTCAGGTGATCCGCCCGCCTCAGCCTCCCAAAGTGCTGAGCCACTGCACCCAGCCTCAATTTGAAAAATTTTTTAATTTCCATCTTGATTTCGTTTTTGACCTAATGCTCATTCAGGAGCAGGTTATTTGATTTACATGTATTTGCGTTTTTTGTTTGTGGGTTTTTTTTGGTGCTTTGTTTGTTTTCAAATGGAGTTTTGCTCTTGTCGCCCGTGCTGGAGTGCAATGGCACAATCTCGGCTCACTGCAACCTCCGCCTCCCAGGTTCAAGCAATTCTCCTGCCTCAGTCTCCCAAGTAGCTGGGATTACAGGTGCCTGCCACTACACCCAGCTAATTTATTTGCATAGTTTTGAAAGTTCCTTTTGGAGTTGATTTCCAGTTTTATTCCACTGTGCTCTTAGAGAGTGCTTGATATAGTTTCTTTTTTTTTTTTTTTTTGAGACGGAGTCTCGCTCTGTCGCCCAGGCTGGAGTGCAGTGGCCGGATCTCAGCTCACTGCAAGCTCCGCCTCACGGGTTTACGCCATTCTCCTGCCTCAGCCTCCCGAGTAGCTGGGACTACAGGCGCCCGCCACCTCGCCCAGCTAGTTTTTTGTATTTTTTAGTAGAGACGGGGTTTCACCGTGTTAGCCAGGATAGTCTCGATCTCCTGACCTCGTGATCCGCCCGTCTCGGCCTCCCAAAGTGCTGGGATTACAGGCTTGAGCCACCGCGCCCGGCCGTTGTTAAATTTATTGAGGCTCATTTTACGGCCTGTCGTATGATCTGTCTTGGAGAAAGTTCCATGTACTGTTGAAGAGAATGTATATTCTGTGGTTGTTGGATGAAATGTTCTATATATATCTATTAAGTCCGTTTGTTCCAAAGTATAGTTTAAATCCATTCTTTGTTGACTTTTCGTTTTGATGACCTGTCTAGTGCCGTCAGTAGAGTATTGAAGTCCCGCACTATTATTGTGCTACTGTCTATCTCATTTCTTAGGTCTGTTAGTAATTGTTTTATAAATTTGGGAGCTCCAGTGCTAGGTTTATATATGTTTAGGATTGTGATATTTTCCTGTGACAAGGCCTTATTACCATTATATATATAATGTCCCTCTTTGTCTCTTTTAACTGCTGTTGCTTTAAAGTTTGTTTTGTCTGATATAAGAATAGCTACTCCTGCTTGTTTTTGGTGTCTATTTGCATGAAATGCCTTTTTCCACCCCTTTAAGTTTATGTGAGTCCTTATGTATTAGGTGAGTCTTCTGAGGGCAGCAGATGGTTGGTGAGTTCTTATCCATTCTGCAGTTCTGTATCTTTTAAGTGGAGTGTTTAGGCCATTCACATTCAATGTTAGTATTGAAATGTGAGGTACCATTGCATTCATCGTGCTCTTTATTGCCTGTGTACTTTAGGGTTTTTTTTTTGGTTTTTTGGTTTTGCTTTTTAACTTGTATTTTTGTTTTATAGGTCCTGTGTGATTTATGCTTTAAAGAGTTCTGTTTTGATGTGTTTCCAGGATTTGTTTCAAGATTTAGAGCTCCTTTTAGCAGTTCTTGTAGTGGTGGCTTGGTAATGGTGAATTCTCTCAGCATTTGTTTGTCTGAAAATGACTATCTTTTCTTCATAAGTGATACTTACTTTTTCGCTGGATACAAAATTCTTGGCTGATAGTTGTTTTGTTTGAGGAGGCTGAACATAGGGCCCCAATCCCTTCTAGCTTGTAGGGTTTCTTCTGAGAAATCCGCTGTTAATCTGATAAGTTTTCCTTTATAGGTTACCTCGTGCTTCTGCCTCACAGCTCTTAAAATTATTTCCTTCATTTTAACTTTGGATAACCTGATGACAATGTGCCTAGGTAAAGATCTTTTTGCGATGAATTTCCCAGGTGTCCTTTGTGCTGCTTGTATTTGGCTGTCTAGGTCTCTAATGAGGCCGGGGAAGTTTTCCTTGATTATTCCCCCAAATGTGTTTTCCAAGCTTTTAGAATTCTCTTCTTCCTCAGAAACACCAGTTATTCTTAGGTTTGGTCGTTTAACATAATCCCAGACTTCTTGGAGCCTTTGTTCATATTTTCTTACTCTTTTTTCTTTGTCTTTGTTGGATTGGGTTAATTTGAAGACCTTGTCTTCGAGCTCGGAATTTCTTTCTTCTACTTGTTGAATTCTATTGCTGAGACTTTCCAGAGCATTTCGCATTTCTAAAGGTGTGTCCAAAGTTTCCTGAATTTTTGATTGTTTTTTCTTTATCTATTTCCCTGAATGATTTCTCCCTTCACTTCTTGCATCATTTTTTGGATTTCCTTACATTGGGCTTCACCTTTCTCTGGTCTTTCCCTGATTAATAACTAACCTCCTAAATTCTTTTTCAGGTAAATCAGGGATTTCTTCTTGGTTTGGATCCATTGCTGGTGAACTAGTGCGTTTTTTGGGGAGTGTTGAAGAGTCTTGTTTTGCCGTATTACCGGGGTTTATTTCTGGATCCTTCTCATTTGGGTAAGCTCTGTCAGAGGGAAGGTCTAGGGCTGAAGGCTGTTCCAATTCTTTTGTCCCATGGGGTGTTCTCTTCATGTAGTACTCTGTCCCTTTTCCTATGGATGTGGCTTCCTATGAGCCAACTTACTTGCAGTGATTGTTGTCTCTCTTCTGGGTCTAGCCACCCAGCGAGTCTTCCCAGTTCCGGGCTGGTGCTGGAGGTTATCTGCAGAGTCCGGTGATGTGAACCATCTATGGGTCTCTCAGCCATGGATACCAGTGCCTGTTCGGTGGATGTGGCCGAGGGTACAATGGACTCCATGAAGGTCCTTAGCTTTGGTGGTTTAATGGTCTATTTTTTTTCTGGTTGGCCTCCTGCCAGGAGGTGGTGCTTTTCAGAAAGCATCAGCTGTGGTAGGGGAGGAACCAGCAGTGGGCGGGGTCCTAGAACTCCCAAGATTATTTGCCCTTTGTCTTCCTGCCAGGGTGGATAGGGAAGGACAATCAGGTGGCAGTGGAGCTAGGCATGTCTGAGCTCAGACTCTCCTAGGGCAGGTCTTGCTGCGGCTGCTGTAGGGAATGGGGGTGAGATTCCCAGGTCACTGGAGTTCTGTACTTAGTAGAGTTATGGCTGCCTCTGCTGAGTCATGCAGGTTGTCAGGGGGAAGTGGGGGAAAGCCAGCAGTCACAGGCCTCACCCAGCTCCCACACACCGTGTCCCCCAACAACTGCCCTGAGTCTGCTTCCAGGCAGAGGGTGAGACTGACCTGAAAATTTGCCTGAGGCTGTTCGCCTCCCAGCTGCAAAAGAAAAGGGCTGTAGTTCTTCCCCCACCTGTGAAGTCTGCATGCCGGATTCCTGCCCTTCCCCGAGTTCTGGCCAGGAGCCTTCTCGTCCTGTTTAAATTTTTACAGAGTTCGACTAGAAATTTTGAATTCCTTCTCCCTATGGAGTTTTACCCCCTGCTCCTCTGGCCACCTCCCTCTGGATCCCTGTGGTGTCAGGCAGGAATGGGCTGCCTGGGGACCCAGCAAGCTCCCACTGCCTTTCTGCTGCTTCCTCGCCCCTGTATTTCACTGGCCTGAGTCTGACTTAGCTCCAGGTAAAGTCGGAAATTTCTCCTGCAAACAGACCTTCAGCCTCTCCAGTGCGGGGGGTGTGTTTTGGAGAGGAGGGTCTCCCTTTCCCACTTCCACAGTTGGGGCACTCACAGTATTTGGGGGTCTCCCGGGCCCTGCAGGAGCAATCTGCTTCCTTCAGAGGGTCTGTGGGTCCTCTCAGGATTGCTGGCTTGTTCTTGCAGTTAATCTGGAGCTAAAATTCACAATGTAAGCCTCTGCATGCTGCTCTGTCTGAAGCTGCAATCTAGTCCTGCCTCCTGTTCGCCATGATCCCAGGAGCTCCCCTGCAAATAAAATATGATCACAAGGTCCCAACATAGGCTGTTTGCAAGCTGAGGAGCAAGGAGAGCCAGTCCAAGTCCCAAAACTGAAGAACGTGGAGTCCGATGTTCGAGGGCAGGGAGCATCCAGCATGGGAGAAAGATGTAGGCGGGGAGTCTAGGCCCATCTCATCTGTCTTTTAATATCTTTTCTAACTAACCTGTAAGCTCCATGAAGACAGTCTAGCTCTTTTTCATCTCATGTCCCTCACTATACCTAACAAGGACCTTATTAAAAGTGAGTTGACTGGCTGGGTGCAGTGACTCACGCCTGTAATCCCAGCATTTTGGGAGGCTGAGGCAGGTGGATTACTTGACCTTAGGGAGTTCAAGACCAGCCTGGGCAACATGGCGAAACCCCATCTCTACAAAAAATAATTACCCAGCTGTGGTGGGGTGTGCCTGTAATCTCACATACTACGGAGCCTGAGATGAGAGAATCGCCTGACCCTGGGGAGGTCAAGGCTGGAGAAAGCTGTGATCACGCCACTGCAGTACAGCCTGGGTGATAGAGTAGGACTCTGTCTCAAAAAAAAAAAAAATTAGTTGACTTGGTAGTTCCAACAACGAGTACCAGTTGGACCACATTATTGGCAGTGCGTCCAGGGGAACAGATGTTCACATTCAAATCCATGAAACTGGAAACAAAAAACAACAATCATGACATTGATTGATAGTGATGTTTACTATGTCAGACTGTTTAAGCTCAGCTATAAAATAGACTCTCAGCCGGGGTTGGGGGTGGCTCATGCTTGTAATTCCAGCACTTTGGGAGGCCGAGGCGGGCAGATCACCTGAGGTCAGGAATTTGAGACCAGCCTGGCCAACATGGTGAATGAATCCCCACCTCTACTAAAAATACAAAAATTAGCCAGGCATGGTGGCACGCACCTGTAATCCCAGCTACTCGGGAGGCTGAGGCAGGAGAATCACTTGAACCTGGGAGGCGAAGGTTGCAGTGAGCCAAGATCATGCCATCATACTCCAGCCTGGGCAACAGAGCAAGATTCCATCTCAAAAAATAAAATAGACTCTCATACTGTCATCTTTACATTTTGATTTCAGAGATTCTCAAACATTTAAATACTGGCACTTGACCCAGATGTTAATTCTTGCTTGATGCACTATTTATCTGTATCAAATTATAGTCCTGTTCCTTTGAATTTCTTTTCTTTTTTTTTTTTTTTTTAGACAGTGTCTCACTCTTTTGCCCAAGCTGGAGTGCAGTGGCTCTGCCTCAGCCTCCCGAGCAGCTGAGATTACAGGCACCCACCAAGCCTGGCTAATTTTTGTACTTTTAGTAGAGATAGAGTGTCACCATCTTGGCCAGGCTGGTCTTGAACTCCTGACCTTGTGATCCACCTGCCTCAGCCTCCCAAAGTGCTTGGATTACAGGCATGAGCCACCACACCTGGCCTGAATTTCACACTCAAAACCTCTCCTTCCTGAGAAAACAGCACCCCTGGGTGCTTGGAAGGTATTTTTGGTCTACTGCAAGAAAATATGTATTAGCTGGCAGGGCATGTCCTGGTAACATGGCAGACAGTGCAAGGGTGAGGAGAGTGGTGTCTTGCCGAATAATGTGTCTCCACTCATTTCCTAAATTCCCTTGGTAACAGATGGGTCATCATTTGAATTGCTTTATAAAAAGCTGTCTTCGAATCTGAAGCACAGTCTTGAGGGCAGATGCCTCTTTCTGAAAGCTCTCCTCCTTATTCATCTAACCCAGGTCCTCAGCCAGCAGAGCCATGTTCCTCATGAGCACCGCGGGTTTATTTCATTTTCCTACATCACTGACCCGAATATGCCAGGCGCCACGGGGACTCCGGCTTTGGGAGAAGCTGACGTTGTTATCCCCAGAAACAGCTGTCACTCCGGTCCAGATGGCAGGCAAGAAGGACTACCCTGCACTGCTTTCCTTGGATGAGAATGAGCTCGAAGAGCAGTTTGTGAAAGGACACGGTCCAGGGGGCCAGGCAACTAACAAAACCAGCAACTGTGTGGTGCTGAAGCACATCCCCTCGGGCATCGTTGTAAAGGTAGACAACATAAGGCCGCTGAGGGGAGAGGCCCCGCCCAAGGGTCCCACAGCCTCCAGAGATTTCTCCCAAGCATGAATGGGATCACCTGAAGGGCATTCTTTTTCTGGCTCGGGCCACCCTCTACCAGCCAGGCAGTAGAGGGCACTGCAGATCTCGGCCCATCCCTGAGCCATTCCTCCCTAAGGCAGAACCACCCACAACAGCCTGGGAAGCCTGCTTCCAGGATCTTTTGGAGCCAGGGTATGGCTGCCATCCTTGAATTTGGCAGGCAGCACTGGTGCTTGGCTGCTGCCCCGGAAGCAACATCTTGACAAAGCTAAGCAGTGGCTGATAAAGGCAGGCGCCTGGGCAGCATGGTTCTTTCAAATCCATTCCCACTTCAGTAAGGCTGCCGAGATCCCCAGCATTGCTGTGGACTCCAAGTCCCTGAAGAGGCAGCAAGCAGGCCTGGGTTGTCGGCTAGGGGTCCCAGCCCTTAGCTGTCCTGGCTGTGGTTAACGTTAGCGTGGCCATGTCCTCCATGCCTCTCTGTCCCCTTTGGTAAATGTCGGTGATACCTCCCCTTCTGGACAGAGAGGACTGAGGGTGAGATCATGGAGGATCACGGAGGCCAGGTATTTTCCAACCTCAGAAGAAAAAATGCTGTGCACAGCTGCCTATGGGAGTCTTCCTTCTTTACATAAAAAAACAAGTCTTGGGCCAGGCACGGTAGCTCACGCCTATAAACCCAGCACTTTGAGAGGCCGAGGTGGGTGGATTACCTGAGGTCAGGAGTTCGAGACCAGTCTGGTCAACATGGCAAAACCCCATCTCTACGAAAAATACAAAAATTAGCCGGGCGTGGTGGCGCGTGCCTGTAATCCCAGCTACTCAGGAGGCTGATGCAGGAGAATCGCTTGAACCCTGGAGGCAGACATTGCAGTGAGCCGAGATCACACTACTGCACACCAGCCTGGGCAACAGACAAGATTCCCTCTTAAAAAAAAAAAGACAAGCCTGATCAGAGGGGCTCCCAGTCCATCTGCCTCATGGACTGGAAGCAGCACAGAAAAGAGATAGCCAAGGCAGGTGTTTCATGTATAACGATACTGGCAACAGATACTTACAGACCATGGAAACGTGTGGGAGGAACTGTTCTAAGCAGCATTAACTCTGCAGTCCCCATAACTCCATGTTCATGATTTCCATCACAGTACAGGTGTGGAATCTGGGACACAGGCTTAAGTGACCTGCCCAAGGTCCTGCCACTTAGTAGTTCAAACCATACCCCAAGTCCATGTACCTAACAGCTGCACTTTACTGCTGGGTGTTTGAGCCACGAGCATATCATGTAAAACCTCAAATCATTTTTCCTCCTTGAAAAGTGTCATTCATGAGTAACAAAATTCTGAAACATGAGAGTTAAGTTTTGTTTAACCTATTTTACATAACTCATTCCAAACTTGCTTTCACTATTATTCTTTCACCGTAATTTCATATAATTTTTTTTTTTTAAAGAGACAGGACCTTTGTCAGCCAGGCTGGAGTGCAGTGGTACAATCATGGCTCAGTGTAGCCTCAGACACCTGGGCTCGAGCAGTCCTCCCGCCTCAGCCTCCTGAGTAGCTGGGACTGAAGGCATGCACCACCACACTCAGTGTTTTTCGTTTTGTTTTTTTGAGACAGTCTTGCTCTGTTGCCCAGTCTGGAGTACAGTGGCGCAATCTCAGCTCACTGCAACCTCCGCCTCCTGGGTTCAAGCAATTCTCCTGCCTCAGCCTCCCGAGTAGCTGGGATTACAGGTGCCCATCACCACGCCCGGCTAATTTTTTTGTATTTTTACTAGAGACGGGGTTTCACCATGTTGGCCAGGCTGGTTTCGAACTCCTGACCTCAAGTGATCCACCCATCTTGGCCTCCCAGAGTGCTAGGATTACAGGCATGAGCCACCGTGTCCGGTCACCCAATTTTTACATTTTTGGTGGAGATGGGGCGTCTTGCTATGTTGCCCATGCTGGTCTCAAACTCCAGCCCTCAAGTGATCCTCCCATTTCAGCCCCCAAAGCATTGGGATTATAGTTGTGAGCCACCATGCCTGGCTCAGGATGTATCTTTTATCAAACAGCTTTGCAAGGCACTCACCTGTAATAACTAAGGCATTACATAGTGAATGAGTTATGGTTTAATAATAATAAAGGTGCTATTTTCTTCCTTCAGAAAGAACTTTATGCTGATGAATGGTGCACACAAAGTGGTTGTTCACTGGCCACAAGCTAGATACACAGTTGATATTTTTATAATTATTTTGGGACTTTGATTTGAAGGCCACTGTTGCTTCTAAACAAAATAGCACTCCTAAGATTAAAACAAATGGCCGGGCGCGGTGGCTCAAGCCTGTAATCCCAGCACTTTGGGAGGCCGAGACAGGTGGATCACGAGGTCAGGAGATCGAGACCATCTTGGCTAACACGGTGAAACCTCGTCTCTACTAAAAAACAAACAACTAGCCGGGCGAGGTGGCCGGCGCCTGTAGTCCCAGCTACTTGGGAGGCTGAGGCAGGAGAATGGCGTAAACCCGGGAGGCGGAGCTTGCAGTGAGCTGAGATCCGGCCACTGCACTCCAGCCTGGGCCACAGAGCAAGACTCTGTCTCAAAAAAAAAAAAAAAAAAAAAGATTAAAACAATCACAGTGAAAGCCACATAATACAACAAGGGTGTGGGACACGGGGCAGAGGCAGGAAAGGGGCTGGTCTTCACTGTTACTGACTCATGGGGACTCCTGATAAGGGGCTTTGCCTTCCAGGTTTGTCCCTCTCTATAAAGTGAACAGGTTGTCGTGACCAGCCTGACCAACATGGTGAAACCTCATCTCTACTAAAAATACAAAAATTAACTGGGCGTGGTGGCATGCGCCTGTAATCCCAGCTACTTGAGAGGCTGAGGCAAGAGAATCGCTTGGACCCGGGAGGCAGAGATTGCAGTGAGCCAAGATCACTCCATTGCACTCTAGCCTGGGTGACAAGAACGAAACTCTGTCTCAATAAATAAATAAATAATAAGCGAACAGGTTGAATTTAATGACTTCTGAGGTCCTGTTTTGTAACATCCTGTGGTTTTCACATTATAAAATATTATCTCTTACAGTGCCATCAGACAAGATCAGTTGATCAGAACAGAAAGCTAGCTCGGAAAATCCTACAAGAGAAAGTAGATGTCTTCTACAATGGTGAAAACAGTCCTGTTCACAAAGAAAAACAAGAAGCAGCGAAGAAAAAACAAGAAAGGAAAAAAAGAGCAAAGGAGACCCTGGAAAAAAAGAAGCTACTAAAAGAACTGTGGGAGTCAAGTAAAAAGGTCCACTGAGAAAAGAATTACAGATTCCAACTGACAGAATCTGCCAGAAGCTCCCAGGGAATAATGGTGGTGAGTTCCATCACCAGCATTATTACAGTGCTTCAAAAGAAGTATTTTTGATGAACTTAAAAGACAACAAAGTTATTTAAATGGTGCACTAAACTATAGTGAACAGAGACATGCACGACTCAAGAATAAAACTCGGCGGGCGCGGTGGACAGTGCCTCACACCTGTAATCCCAGCACTTTGGGAGGCTGAGGCAGGCAGATCACCTGAGGTCAGCAGTTTGAGAGCAGCCTGGCCAACATGGTGAAACCCCGTCTCTACTAAAAATACAAAAACTTAGCCAGGCATGGTGGTGGGCACCTGTAATCCCAGCTACTTGGGAGGCGGAGGTTGCAGTGAGCTGAGATTGCGTCACTGCACTCCAGCCTGGGCAACACCTGGGTGACAGAGCAAGACTCCATCTCAAAAAAATAAATAAATAAAACTAGGTTGAGCACAATGACACACGCCTGTAATCCCAGCACTTTGGGAGGCTAAGGCAGGAAGATCACCTGAGCCCAGGAGCTCAAGATTGCACTGAGCTATGAACACCACTGCACTCCACCTGTCCACTTGTTCTTGTGACCAAACAAGACCCTGCCTTAAAAAATAAGATGAAACCATAAACACAAAGTCAGTCCTCTACAAGGATAATGGCTACTTCTAGAGGGAAGAAAGGAGTTGTCATTGTGATGAGGCACTTGGAGGGGCTCTGGGGTGCCTGACAAAGTTCTATTTCTTCACCTGGGTGGTAGTTAGAAGGGTATACCCATATTTCAAGTTGTACCTTTGTGTGATTGTATCTGTTTTGTAATAAATTTTTTTTGAAATTAGTAAAGTCAATTTTTATGGAGAACTGGAGAATTGAGTCAAACATTAATAGCATTTGGTGGCAACTTCTCATCTGCTGGGCAGCTGCTGCCCAGTGACACTTAAACATCAGTTATCCCGATGTCAGCTCAAGACAGTAAAAGAGAAAACAAGGGCCGGGCGCGGTGGCTCATGCCTGTAATCCCAGCACTTTGGGAGGCCAAGGCGGGGTGGATCACAAGGTCAGGAGTTCAAGACCAGCCTGACCAACACGGTGAAACCCTGTCTCTACTAAACATACAAAACTTAGCCAGGCATGGTGGCGGGCGCCTGTAATCCCAGCTACTCGGGAGGCTGAGGCAGGAGAATTGCTTGAATCCGGGAGGCGGAGGTTGAAGTGAGCTGAGATTACGCCACTGCACTCCGGCATGAGTGACGGAGCAAGATTCTTGTTCCAAAAAAAAAAAAAAGAAAAGAAAACACAAGATGGTTGGAAGAGTTAAAGGCTCCATTCTTTGTCCATGTGCTCCATTAGCTTCTAGGCTGCATGATGCCCGGTTGTGCCTCTGATGTAGAAATACATTCCCTGCGTGTTGATTTGCAAGATTTGTAAAGGTGAGGTTCCAGAATCTGATTGCTTATAAATTTACATTACTGAAGCTAGATTTGACCTTGGAGTTTTGTTGTTTTTTTTTTTTTTTTAAAGCCATGCTTAATAACTTGGCTTGTTAGAACTCTTCTGGAGTCCACCTAGAAAACAAATAGGGAAAAATACTGGGAGGTGAGAAGGCCATTGTGAGACTGCCAGTTGTAGGGCCTGCTTCAGTTCTGCCGTCTGTCCAGCAGCCTAGGCTGCACGTCCAGTGCATACATTCAAGCACACCTTTCTCTTTGAGGCTGCCAATGAAGGCTCTTCTCACCTCAGTGACAGCTTTGGATGCTTACACATTCAATGCAAGGCTCATTCCACACCTCCTGTTGCGAGTGTACAGAACCCTTCCCCAGCCCAAACTCCCTTTAGAAAAATAAAGTCTCGGGCCGGGCGCGGTGGCTCAAGCCTGTAATCCCAGCACTTTGGGAGGCCGAGACGGGCGGATCACGAGGTCAGGAGATCGAGACCATCCTGGCTAACACTGTGAAACCCCGTCTCTACTAAAAAAAAATACAAAAAAACTAGCCAGGCGAGGTGGGGGGCGCCTGTAGTCCCAGCTACTCAGGAGGCTGAGGCAGGAGAATGACGTAAACCCGGGAGGCGGAGCTTGCAGTGAGCTGAGATCCGGCCACTGCACTCCAGCCTGGGCCACAGAGCCAGACTCCGTCTCAAAAAAAAAAAAATAAATAAATAAATACATAAATAAAAATAAAGTCTCTAGAATGACACCTAAGAAACCAGTAGTAGTGGAAAGGGAAATTTGGAGCTGGAGATGAGGGACAGTGGTTCCCATGTGTCTCCTCTCTCATACCTTTGCAACTTTTTGCCACATGCAGGAAGGGGACACAGCACCCATTTCCCTAGAGCCTGTTCCTGCTGGCCTTCTGCCTTGTCACAGCTGAGAATTTGCCTGATGCCTGCATCAAAGACAAGTCTCATTTGTCTTTGTCTACTGCTCAGCAAAGCAAATTCTCATTACAGGCATTTAGGGCCTAAGATAGAGTAAGAATTAAAATCCCTTTAAGAGGCATTGTCAGAGACCACTAGGTGGATTCTCAACACATCCAGTGCAGCCCATTTTTTTCCCTGGCACCAAAGCAGATGATTCTTCCAGTGAGCACCTTATGAAGTAGCTTGAATTTAGGGGCCGCACTTTATGAAAAAGATTCCTCTAGCACCCAGCAAAAGCTCACAGGATAAGCACCTATGAACTGAGAATGGCCTAACCATGGGGCAATAGGCCAACTCAATAATACTGCTTCTGGCTGGGCAGGGTGGCTCACACCTGTAATCCTAGCACTTTGGGAGGCCAAGGCGGGTGGGTCACCTGAGGTCAGGGGTTCGAGACCAGCCTGACCAACATGGTGAAATCCCATCTCTACTAAAAATACAAAAATTAGGCCGGGCGCGGTGGCTCAAGCCTGTAATCCCAGCACTTTGGGAGGCCGAGACGGGTGGATCACGAGGTCAGGAGATGGAGACCATCCTGGCTAACCCGGTGAAACGCCATCTCTACTAAAAAATAAAAAAAACTAGCCGGGCGAGGTGGCGGGCGCCTGTAGTCCCAGCTACTCGGGAGGCTGAGGCAGGAGAATGGCGTGAACCCGGGAGGCAGAGCTTGCAGTGAGCTGAGATCCGGCCACTGCACTCCAGCCTGGGCGACAGAGCGAGACTCCGTCTCAAAAAAAAAAAAAATACAAAAATTAGCTGGGAGTGGTGGCACACTCCTATAATCCCAGCTACTCCGGAGGCTAAGCTGGGAGAATTGCTTGAACCTGGGAGGCAGAGATTGCAGTGAACCAACATCAAGCCACTGCACTCTAGCGTAGGCAACAGAGGGAGACTCCATCTAAAAAAAAAAAAATTTAAAAAAGAACTGCTTCTGGTATTTTTTTTCCTAGCATACACTTACATTTGCTGCTGCATTTAAAATATACCGATAATGCAACTTTACTTTATCCCTACCTCTGACTTAGCAAACACATTCTTTCCCTAGCCAACTATGCTAATGATGTCATCACCAAAATGTTTCTGGGTCAGGTGGGAAAATATACTTTGAATAGGTATGTCCTACCTCTTGTAAAAAGTAAAGTAGAGGTTCCTCTCCAAAGACTTTCTTCCCCATTTAATTTGGAATAAATAGTAACTTCTCTTAGAAGCAAAATTTATTCAAAGACATGTGCTAACATTCTTAATTATCTGCTAGCTGTGGTAAAGAAATCAACGTACTTTGTTCTTAGCTCCCACAATTTAGCCTAAATATTTGCCTGGCATGCTTATACTGGTCCAAGCAAGCATTAGGTCATAGCCTGTTCCTCTTCCTTATTTAAAAGTGTTTTTACCTTTCTCACCATTCCACAAGTTACTTCCTCCTTCCTTTGTTCTCCTCTGCCTTTGCCTCTTTTAAAAAGTTCTAAGTTGGCCGGGCGCGGTGGCTCAAGCCTGTAATCCCAGCACTTTGGGAGGCCGAGACGGGCGGATCACGAGGTCAGGAGATCGAGACCCTCCTGGCTAACACGGTGAAACCCCGTCTCTACTAAAAATACAAAAAATTAGCCGGGCGAGGTGGTGGGCGCCTGTGGTCCCAGCCACTCGGGAGGCTGAGGCAGGAGAATGGCGTGAACCCAGGAGGCAGAGGTTGCGGTGAGCTGAGATCCGGCCACTGCACTCTAGCCTGGGCGACAGAGCAAGACTCCGTCTCAAAAAAAAAAAAAAAAAGTTCTAAGTTGCTCACCAATCAGGACAAATACAGAAAGTGAGGTCCCGTTCCAGCCAATGGAAACCAGACACAGCCGTAGGGTGGACGCGTCAGGTCATAAATGACCCTCTTTGTTCGGTGCACTCTCCTGGCAAAACTGGCGAGCGTACCCTTTCCGCAAGAAGTAAAACTGGCCTTGCTAAGTAGATGAATGTTCAAGTGCTATTTCTTTACGGCACCGGGGAACAAGCATTTCAAACACTTTCATGAGAGATTATTTAAAACAGCACTTCTTTAGATGAGGCATGGTGGCTCACTCCTATAATCCCAGTACTTTGAGAGGCTAAGGTGGAAGGATCACTTGAGCCCAGGATCCAACCTAGGCAACATAGTGAGACCTCATCTCTACAAAAAAAGTTTTTTGTTTTTTTTTTTTTTCACACACCCATTCATTCAATACAAAAAGTATTCTAAAAATTATTCAGGCGTAGTGGCACACGCCTGTAGTTCTAGCCACTAGGGAGGCTGAGGTGGGAGGATTGCTTGAAGGAGGTTGAGGCTGTGGTGAGCCAAGATTACATTACTGCACTCCAGCCTGGGTGACAAAACAAGACCCTGTCTCATAAAAATAAAACCACCACGTAAGAATTCAAGAAACTGGCCGGGCGTGGTGGCTCAAGCTTGTAATCCCAGCACTTTGGGAGGCCGAGACGGGCGGATCACGAGGTCAGGAGATCGAGACCATCCTGGCTAACACCGTGAAACCCCATCTCTACTAAAAAATACAAAAAAAAAAAACGTAGCCGGGCAAGGTGGCGGGCGCCTGTAGTCCCAGCAACTCGGAGGCTGAGGCAGGAGAATGGCGTAAACCTGGGAGGCGGAGCTTGTAGTGAGCTGAGAACCGGCCACTGCACTCCAGCCCGGGCGACAGAGCAAGACTCCGTCTCAAAAAAAAAAAAAATTCAAGGAACCCACATTTTAATACAAATTGTTAATGAAAATAAGCTTTATTACATCAAGTAATAAATACATACAAAGATGCAAACAGTTTTAGTCATTTTCTTCCAGATGTTCTTACCAACTTACAATAAACGCGGAACTGAGATCTACTTACAGTCTTAGTATGAAAATGTTCGGGGGTCCTTGTTAGGTTTGGTGGGTTGCTCTTTCTTCTGTATTTATAACTTGTACATTTTTAAAAATTGACTTTGAAGCACTAATAGTCATGCAAATGCTTAAGCAAAAAAGAAGTTACATTAAGCAGAACCTACACTGTATGGCAAATGGGAACCGGCTACTAAGTAAAGGGTGCTGTCAGTATGCATTAAAAACAAAATCTCTAGAGTGGTATTAGCTTATGAAAAGGAATAAAGAACACAAATGCATTCAAAAGAGAAGATTAAAGGGAGACAATGGTGTCTTGGAGGCAAACTACAGTTTGCTGTAAGATAACTTTACGTGCATCTTTTAAATCAATGCTAAAAAAACAAAAAAACCTGGGCAGTTCCTAACTACTTAAAATGCAAATCCTAATTAACAGCAAAATCTTTTCTCAATCTTTGAGACTGTAGGTTCAGAGCCAAGTGAACCATGGGAGGAAAAAACAAACTGTAACCATTTTGAAAACAAGGGTTTCATCTGAACAGGGGAGGTGAACTGTAACTTCTCATCTTGTAAAAAGATGGAAATCCTTCAAAACCAACAAGGCAGCTAGGATCTGGCATTCCGTTCCGTTTCTGCTAAGCACTCCCGAACCAGTCCTCTAGCGTGAATGATGCCTGAAAGAGAGGCAGAGACCCGAGATCAGCCGGTGCACAGGACCAGCCAGGAGAGCCCATTCAGGAACAGGAAGAGGATCTATCCTTCCACAGCCTGTCCACAAAACCCTCAGACAGAAAGGGAACTGGGGGAACCTATATCCAAGCAACCCTGAAGGATGCTAACAGTCCCATCCCCCTAAAGCCCTTCCCTCCTCACCACAACTCTTCATGCCTCTCTCAACATTTTTTCCTGCATTCAAAGTGGCACCAGCAAGCTGTCCTTCCATGACACTGTTGGATGAAAGACGTGTCTCCACCCAAATTCTTTTGCTTGACCCACTGTTGAGATTTTTCTCTGGCTTCTTCAGTCTGAATTCTAGAAAGGGCTTGACCAGCGTAAGTAAGCAAGAGAATGGCTCCAGCTACACACATGAGGGCACGGAGGGCTGACTGCTGCCCATGCAGGACCCTGGGTCCACGGGGACATCCCCACAAGACTCTGCCCAGTGAATCTTCCCCAGTCTTTTGTCTCTATGGTTTGGTGGTTACCTTTTTTTCTTTCTGCCTCTACTGACCTTCATGAAATATGATCTTTTAATAGACACTAAGGATTCTGTTCCTTCTAATCCATGACTCCCAGAGGCCACTGGGAATGACATCCCACATCACTGCCCCACAAATCTTAGAATCTAACTCAGAGCCTTGGAGAATGTTTTCTGAGGACCAGACAGCAAATATTTTGGGCTCTGCAGGCTACACAGTCTCTGTCACAACTACTACACTCAAATGTTTTTTGAGACAGCATCTTGCTGTCACCCAGGATGGAGTGCAGTGGCCACAATCACAGTTCACTGCAGCCTCAACCTCCCAGGATCAGATCACCTGATCACCTCCCACCTCAGCCTCTGGAGAAGCTGGGACTATAGGCACACACCACCACGTGGGGCTGTTTTATTATTATTTGTAGAGATGGGAGTCTCGGCCGGGCGCGGTGGCTCAAGCCTGTAATCCCAGCACTTTGGGAGGCCGAGACGGGCGGATCACGAGGTCAGGAGATCGAGACCATCCTGGCTAACCCAGTGAAACCCCGTCTCTACTAAAAAATACAAAAAAACTAGCCGGGTGTGGTGGCAGGCGCCTGTAGTCCCAGCTACTCGGGAGGCTGAGGCAGGAGAATGGCGTGAACCCAAAAGGCGGAGCTTGCAGTGAGCTGAGATCCGGCCACTGCACTCCAGCCTGGGCGACAGAGCGAGACTCCGTCTAAAAAAAAAAAAAAGAGATGGGAGTCTCACTATGTTGCTGAACTCGAGCTCCTGGATTCAGGCTGAACTCGAGCTCCTGGATTCAGCCTCCCAAATGGCTGGATTACACGCATGCACCACCACACCTAGCCCCATAAACCTTTATTTATGAACACTTAAGTCTGAATTTCACATAACTTTCACACGTCCCAAAATCTTTTTTTTTTCAACCATTAAGAACGATGCCTGTTACGGTGGCTCTCACCTGTAATCCCAGCACTTTCAGAGGCAAGGGCGGGTTAGCCACTTGAGGTCAGGAGTTTGAGACCAGCCTGGCCAACATGGTAAAACCCCATCTCTACTGAAAATACAAAAATTAGCTGGGCGTGATTGTGGGCACCTATAATCCCAGCTACTCAGGACGCTGAGGCAGGAGAATTGCTTGAACCCAGGAGAAAGGGGTTGCAGTGAGCCAAGATCGCACCACTGCATTCCAGCCCGGGTGACAGAGCGAGACTCCGTCTCAAAAAAAAAAAGAAAAAAACACTATTCTTGGCTCTTGGCTCATGGGCTGCAGTTGCCAACCAACCTACAATGCTCCTATGCTCCTAACTCCCTGACCCCTCTATGACACGTTTGCACCCTGCTGTGACATGAGC
This sequence comes from Piliocolobus tephrosceles, assembly GCF_002776525.5. Lineage (NCBI taxonomy): Eukaryota > Metazoa > Chordata > Mammalia > Primates > Cercopithecidae > Piliocolobus > Piliocolobus tephrosceles. Next base: position 121,072,103 of record NC_045443.1, read on the forward strand.
TTGGTCAGCTTGGGCTTGGCTGTTGGCCAAGGGGTGGCACTGGGTCTTCCTTGTTACTGCAAGACTGGCAGCTTGTACGCATTTGCTGACTTGAAGCAGTCAGTGCCTTTTATGGGCAACTGCAAATCACTTGTTGGACTTTGGGACCCAGCATCTTCCCAGGAATTTCCATTCGGGTAACCAGCACCCCTGCTACCAGAGAGCGGCCCTGGGACCACCCAACTCTCTGGGCGAGACCAGGGTTGGGCTCTGCATCCCTTCCCTAGGCCCTCTTCAATCACATCCTCTAACCTTGCTGGTCCCAACCTAGCTTTGAGATCCGTCAACCTCTTCACAAAGGTTGCATGAACTCCAGAGCAACCCCGCTCGTGGCAGCAGCCTGTCCTCAACTGGCCCTCGTGTCACTGGGGTCATGACTTCAACTACAGCCCCCATTTATCCTACAGATTTACAACCAAAGAATGTTCCTCTTCCAGGCCAGGCATGGTGGCTCACGCCTGTAATTCCAGCACTTTGGGAGGCCGAGGTGGGTAGATCACAAGGTCAAGAAATTGAGACCACCCTGGCCAACCAACATGGTGAAACCTGGTCTCTACTAAAAATACAAAAACTAGCTGGGCGTAGTGGCGCACATCTGTAGTCCCAGCTACTTGGGAGGCTGAGGCAGGAGAATCACTTGAACCCAGGAGGTGGAGGTTGCAGTGATCCAAGATTGCGCCACTGCACTCCAGCCTGGGTGACAGAGCAAGACTTCGTCTCAAAAAAAAAAAAAAAATGTTCCCCTCCCAGGTCGCTTCTCCAGCCTTTTTAAGAACCCCAAGTCGGCCGGGCGCGGTGGCTCAAGCCTGTAATCCCAGCACTTTGGGAGGCCGAGACGGGCGGATCACGAGGTCAGAAGATCGAGACCATCCTGGCTAACATGGTGAAACCCCGTCTCTACTAAAAAATACAAAAAACTAGCCGGGCGAGGTGGCGGTTGCCTGTAGTCCCAACTACTCGGGAGGGTGAGGCAGGAGAATGGCGTGAACCTGGGAGGTGGAGCTTGTAGTGAGCTGAGATCCGGCCACTGCACTCCAGCCTGGGCGACAGAGCAAGACTCTGTCTCAAAAAAAAAAAAAAAAAAAAAAAGAACCCCAAGTTCCGGGCCAGGCACAGTGGCTCACGCCCGTAATGCCAGCACTTTGAGTGGCCAAGGCAGGTGGATCACCTGAGGTTGGGAGTTCAAGACCAGCCTGACAACATGGAGAAACCCCGTCTCTACTGAAAATACAAAAAATTAGCCAGGCCTGGTGGCACATGCCTGTAATCCCAGCTACTTAGTAGGCTGAGGCAGGAGAATCGCTTGAACCCGGGCAGAGGTTGCAGTGAGCCAAGATTGCACCATTGCACTGCAGCCTGGGCAACAAGAGTAAAACTCCATCTCCCAAAAAAAAAAAAAAAAAGCACCAGTCTCCCCTCATCTTGAATGAGTTCATGGGCTATGGCTCCGCTGCACTATCGCCTTCTAAAATAGAAATCCTGCTCTCCCTCCATTCCCTTTTTATTTCAGGAGCTAGCAATCTATTTAACCTCCTTTCAAAATCAGCCGGGCAGTCACACCTTAACATGAGTTCCTTGTGCTCTGTCCTCTCCTGCCTGCCCTCCCTCCCCAGTCATTAAAGAACAAAGTGCTCTCGGCCTCCCGCCCCAGACCCACACGCTTCCTTGGGTCTCACTCCAAAGAGGTGACAGCAGAGGGCAGTGCAGGCACCAAAGAATCCTGAGCTTGGCTTCCCTAGGACCAGTGTCGGCCAACAGGAGCAGACCAGGCAGGAGGCAGGAGGGAGAGCGGTGGCAGCCAGGACGGGGGTTGGGGGGGTGGGGGGGGTGGTTTGAACACACCCTTGAAAGCCAGCAGACCCCCTGGCAGCACACAGGGTAAGAAGGGCTCCCTGGCTGGGCTGCCCTTCCCGGAAGACCCCTCTGAAGGCATCCGGCCCCCCAGGCCCCTCGCCACCAGACCCACCGCCCACCTGAGGCCTCCACAGCAGACAGCAACTCTGTGACAAGACAGGAGCTCGGATGAATGAGCCCCATCCCCAGCCCGCCCTCCCACGTTTTCCCCAAGTCTTTCCAGAGTTAAAGGCCTAGCACCGTGGCCACCGGCAGGGCAGCGGGGCCGGGCTTACCGCGCTTCAGTCTCTCCATGGCACTCTTGCTCCCCGCATACGTGGGTCTGATCTCCTTCCCCAGCTCCTCAATGATGGCCAGCAGCTCGGCGTATTTGCTTTGGGGCACTTGGCTGTTCCCAGTTCCCTAGAATCAGAAAGAAATTGGTTCAGCAAAATTAGCTAGGCATGGTGGTGGGCGCCTGTAGTCCCAGTTACTCAGGAGGCTGAGGCAGGAGAACTGCTTGGACCGGACCCACAAGGCAGAGGTTGCAGTGAGCCAAGATCGCTCCACTGCACTCCAGCCTGGGCGACAGAGCAAGACTCCATCTCAACATCTCAAAAAAAAAAAAAAAGGGTTCAGCAGCCTGACCCCAAGGCCACAGGCAGGTGGGTGGAGGGGCCCCTGGGCCGGTCAGAGGAGGGAACGCAGTCTAGCCTTAGACTCCTGGGGTAGCCACCTCAGCTGGGCCAAGGCACGTCCCATTCTAGGAGACAACTACAGGTTAGGGGGACGGTCCTCACCCTCCTATCCTCACACACTCAGGAAGACCACCCAGTCGCCTCCAGGAAGCAAGTGTATCATCTCCAATGAACACAACAGGGGAACCAGCTCATCTTGGCACAAAACAGTCCAAACAGCATTTCCCAGGATGCAGATGAGTAGGAGGGCACATCCCAGGTGCTGAGCCGCCAAGCCAGTGGGGAGACAGAGGCCACACCTGGGCCACCAGGACCACAGCCATCGGCCCTGGCCCCGCCAGAGCCTGAAATGCATTCCCTTCTCTCATCCTCCCACCAACAGGGCCCACCCCCCAGAAAACCTTTCCTCCCACCACCACTGGAAGCCCCACAGCAAGCACCCCGATCAGCGAGGCTGGGCTCCCGGCAAGCCCGCAAGCCCAGACCACCTCCCCTTGGCTGCCTCCTCCCAGAGCTGCGCCAGCTCCCTGGGCAAGGTCCTCGCCTCCTCCCTCCTCCACCGCCGCCTCTGTCCCCTGGCCTTGCGCTCTGTCCTCCTGTCCTCATCTTGGTCCAGCTGCTCTGCCTCCCCATGGCACTGCCTCCAGGCCTCACGGGCCTCCCGCCTGTCCCGGCGCCACCGTCGCATGGCCAGAATGTGGCACTGCCACTCCCGGCTGCGCCTCTTCCTGGCCTCCCGCAGCCACCACTTCTTCAGCTGGTCCCGCTCACGGGCCCGCACCTGCTTCTCCTCCTGGGGCAGGACGGCCTGGCGGGGCATGGCCGGGGAGCTGCCCACTCAGCAAGGAACAGGCTCCGTGGCAACCTCAGAACACTGGCACTGGGGCCCAGCCAGGGAGAGCATCTTCCCACTGGAACCTTCGACAGGACGGCTCATCCCCTGGAGATGTGGGGTGCAGCTGACATAGTGGCTACCCCATTCCTGCTGTTCCCCAGCCTGGGCTGGAGGTACTAGGATCACCCTTGGGCTGATGAGGAGCCCAGGTCTTGGGCAGTTACCAAGTGGGGGTCACAGTCTGGAAAGTGGTGGAACCAGGGAGCGGCCTCGCCTGGGCCACACTCTCAAACACTGGCCCTCGACAAGAGGCAACTTAGCTCTCGAGACAAGGCCACCTCCTCTCTGCTGGGCCCACGCCCGTGGAAAGCAAGTGGGAACCGGCCGGCCGTCTTCTGTGCCAGCTTGGAGAGCCAGGGTCAAGGTCAGGCCTCACTTGCCCAGGAAAGAGGAGTGAGGAGACCATCAGAGGAGCGCGTGGGGTGGGGGCCCTAGCGCAGCTCGGGCTGCTGGCCCTTCCTGGTGCTCTCCTGTCCGCTCCACCTCACACGTCCCCGCGAAGCACAGTCCCCAGTGCCCTCCATTCTTTTTTTTTTTTTTTTTGAGACGGAGTCTCGCTCTGTCGCCCAGGCTGGAGTGCAGTGGCCAGATCTCAACTCACTGCAAGCTCCGCCTCCCGGGTTTACGCCATTCTCCTGCCTCAGCCTCCCGAGTAGCTGGGTCTACAGGCGCCCGCCACCTCGCCCGGCTAGTTTTTTGTATTTTTTTAGTAGAGACGGGCTTTCACCGTGTTAACCAGGATGGTCTCGATCTCCTGACCTCGTGATTCGCCCGTCTCGGCCTCCCAAAGTGCTGGGATTACAGGCTTGAGCCACCGTGCCCGGCCCCCTCCATTGTGATGTGTTCTGAGCCGGAGCCCAGTCAGGGCCTTGGGCTGAGAAAGCTCCGTCCCATACTTTCTGCTCCTTCGTCTCTTCCACCAGCTTCTCTCCTCTGATGGTGGGGAGCATGTCTCCTCCCCAGCCCTCCCACCATGCCATCACCCCCATTGCCATACCTGGGTGTAGCCTAGGGATGGTGGCCCGTAGTCACTGAGCAGCTGGCGGTACTGTGAAGACGCCATGCTGGTGGAAGGAGAGTGGACACTCCCAGCTGTGGGGTGGGGAGAGAGAGGCCAGGAGTCAGCTCAGCCAGTTGTACCAAGGCAAGGACTCCAGGTCCTGCAATGGCCCTTGCCCAGGACCCACACCACCAACTGTAGCAGGATAGAGAACCCTGCTCTCCACCTCCAGTTTGACCAGCGTAGAAGACGGATAATGAAATGTAGCTACAAGGCACTCGGTCATCCCCAGCTCTGCAGCAGCTGCTGGTCCTCACAGAGCTCCGTCCCGTCCAACCAGAACCTTCCAAGCAGCAGGGCTGCTCCCAAAGATAAAATTACTGCCACTCCTGGCCTCATCCCTGCCCATCCCCTCTCCCTGTGTCCTGGTCCCCAGAGGCTGAGAACCTAGAGGCCACATCACACCACAAGAGCCCACTGCCATGGAGGCTGGTCCAAACCAGGCTGAGCTTCCAAGCCTTTTTGCTCCTATGTGCCCAAATCTCTGCTGTGCTCAATGATGGGGAAGATGGGAAGGCCTTAGAGTATTTGAGACCCAACCCTGGCTGGAGACAGGCATGCTGGACATCAAATTAGGAATCTAGAGAACACCACGGCCTCTGTGTGCCCCAGATAAAGCCCCTCAACCTCTCTGTGCCTGTCTCCCCCTCCCCAAAGAGGGGACCAGACTCTTGGCAGTCTATGCCCCAAGGGCTCTGCATTCCAAGAGAGGAGGGTTGAGGCCCCACATATGGGATGCAACGCTGGGGCCTGTCCACAGCTGCAGTCAGTGACCAAGAAGGGCCCAGCCCAGAACGCAGCCTCCTGGATCTGGGAGGGGAGTCTGTGGCTGGGAGCACGCGGCCCCGCAATGGCGTCCCAGTGGCCATTAGCGGGTAAAGGATATCCTGCAGAATGACAAACAGCGGTAACCATGGAGAATTTACCTAGTCCTCCTCGGCAGCTGCCCGCCTGCCGCCCCCAGAGCCACACGGTCTCTCTCTCACACAGCGGGCGCTGCAGACTTGGCCTCAGGGACGGACAGCTGGTGCCAGGCTGGCCAAACCCACCAGCTGCTCGCTTGGTGTGGGTGAGGGGAGGGGCAGAGGAGGAAGGAAGTTCAGGGCCTCAGGCTGGGGGAGCCGGGAGGAGCCCTGGAGAACCCTGGCTCCAGGCCCCTCTATTTAGAGACATGGACCTGAGGGAGTTGCCCCAGGGCACACAGCATAGCACCTGGCCCTCCATGCAGGGAGCCAGCTACCTCAGCACCTGCCCCTCCATCCGGGAGCGTCCGGGAGCGGGGACAGTCCCGAGTTGTCTCCCTGAGTCTCAGGCCAGCCCTGGATGCCGCCACTGCAGCCCAGGGTTATGCTCCAGCTTGGGCTGGACCTGGAAACGTGGACTTGGATTCTGAACTGGGCAGAGCACCGTGCCACTCCGAGCCTCAGTTTCCATGCCTCCCACGTGGGGATGACGAGACACGTGTGCTACAGGGACGGGCTGCTTGGGATGGGGAAGCACTACGCCCACGATATCCAGCACATCCACGGCCACTGCAGGAATTGGGCAGGGCGATGTCCCCCAGAGCCCCCTCACCACATCAGCCAAACCCCAGTTTCCTGAGCTTCTGATGTGGCAGCAAGCGTGGCATGGGGAACACAGGCTCTGCTGGCAGAGACCTGGGTTTCGATCCTGGTAGCTACACCTCTCTGGCCTCGAGGGCCAGTCTCTGGGAGGGACCATCGAGCACAGCACCCTGGGCGTTTGCAAGATCCCAGCACCCTGGCAGGAGGGGCGCTAGCCACTTCCCACGCACCCTCGAATCAACTTGGTGTGCCCACGTCCTCTTCCCCAACTGCTTTGCCCACTGCTCCTCACCTCTCATTTTCTGTCCTCCCCACTGGACTTGGCGCCAGCCCCAGCTGTGCCACTCCTGGCTGTGTGACCTCAGACAGGCCCCCAGCCCTCCAGTCCTCAGTTTCTCCATTTGTAGAGGCAATGTTTCCCAAGAGAAAGTCTACGGGCTCCAGACCCTACTATTTGATGATACTAGGGTTGGGTTTTGTGGGGCTGAGAGGAAGGAGGAATGAGAAATTGTCCCATTTTGGCTGGGGGGACGAGGAGCAATAGCTCGGTGACTCCAATGCTCTGTCCAGGCCAGTCCCTTGTTCTGGGTTGGGTAGGGGGTGTCTAGTCCTGGAGAGAGATGGCGGAAATGCCCCGAGTTCCACTCATGGTCACTCCTTCCTGCAGACACAGGGACCGGGACACAGGGACCACGTCAGCGCAGGCCGTCTCGGCGCATCTCAGACAATGAGCGCAGTGTGCAGGAGCGAGGGGTTGGCAGAGGCCAGGAAGCTCCTGGGGCCAGGCGCGGCTCCCCGCCCCCACGCCAGACAAAGAGCGCCGGGGCCTGGGGAGCTGGCGGCCTTCCCGCCACTTGGGGCGCCTGGGGGGCTCTGGGGCGGGGGAGGCGGGGGCTTTGTCTAACTCCGCCACTGCCACCACCGGCCAGGCCGCGGCTTGGCAATCCGTGAGCAGGAGGCAGGGCTGCAGGGCGTGAGGGATGATGACAAGGAAGCCGGAGGAGCAGCGGCGGCAGCGGAGAGTCCATCTTGGATGCAAATGGCAGGAGGGGAGCTGAGGTTCTGGAAAAGGGTCCATGGGGGAGAGGGAGGGGCACCAAAAAGCCCAGATCTGGGGATCTCGGAACTTCTGAAATTCTCCACAGGAGAAAGAGAAGAAAAGCTGAATACAGGTGCGGCCGGCTCAGAACAGGACTTCAGGGGTCCCCATGAGTGCCACTGTCCCTGTGACCCCAAACCCCGAAGGTTCCAGTTTAGGGTCCCGGCCCCGATGACACCAGGGCAAGCCTGAGCTGTCAGCCTTGCCCAGGCTGGCAACACCAGCCCCTGCCCTCCCCACAGGCCAGAGGAAGAACGCTGCTGGCAGTCCTACCTGGCAACAAAGCCCGTCTTTGTAAGGTCTGCGGACCCCAGAGGAGGTGAGAATGTTTGAGAAGAAAACAGTGGCTGTTTGCTCTTGGGACTCCAAGCCCACAAGTGAGCAATTCAACTCTCCCTCAGCACCCTGACGCTTAACCCTTTCCTGCCCCTACACCTCAGTGTCCAAGGTTTTTTTAAGTATCGTTTTTATGGGTCCTACTTCGGATGTGGGAGGTTTATGAAGTCAACGTTTGCAAACAAGGCCCAAAACTCGAGCAGGAGAGCCAGCGTGGCACCGGGGACCAACGGGGCCACTCCTTTCCCTCCGAGTCCTTCCCCCCCCCCCCCCCCCACGCCCCGCAACACAACCGCCTTTTGGGAAGTCTGTTTCCGACCAAGTGTCAGAAAAGAGGGGCTCCAGTGAGGTCACAAAGCCCGGCACCTACCAATCCCTCAGTGTTGCGCCCACTCCCCATGGCTCCCTCAGTCCCCTGGGCTCAGCCCGAAGCTACCTGACAACTTCTGGAGGAGTTTCCTGGGAGCGCCCGGCTGCCGCCGCAGCCCCAGGAAGGTCGAGGGGAGCCCCTCCCGGCTTCTGCATCGAGGGCCTTCCCGGGTCAGCCCTGGGGGCTCCCAGATAGGGCGTCCGCGTGACCCGCTGCCCCCACGCCCGCGCGCGGGCCCTAGCAGCCCCAGGGCTGCGCCAACTTCGTTCACTCCGCGCACACCTTACGGTAATCCCCGCGTGACCGCATGGGGCAGCCCCTGCTCCCACGCGCCCGGCCGAGGCCCCCCGGCCTCCGAGTCCGCTGCCCACCGGCGACCCCATCCCGGTCCCAGTCCCGGCGGCCCCGCGACCTCAGGGCCCGCGGCAGCCCCGCAGCCCTCCTCCCGCGCCGGCCCGCGCGGGGCCTGGCCCTGCCCGCAGCGTCCCCCGCCCGGGCCGCTCCACGACCCAGCTCCCCAGGGCGGCGGGGCCCCGCGACCCGCTCCACGCTCCCGGCGCGGCCCGGGCCGCTCCCGACTCCCGCCGGCAGGGGCCCTCGCCGAGCCGCCCAGAAGCCGGAGGAAAAAGGAGACGAGAACAAGCCTCCCCCGCCCTCGCCCTCGCCCGCCGCGCTCCCTGCGATCCGCAGCCGCCGGCGCGGGGGTCACCCCAGGCCGCCCGCCCCGCACCCCCAGCCGAGGCCCTCGGCGTGCGGGGCGCACCAGCGAACTTTGGCGGCGCGGGCTCGGGAATCATGGCGGCGGCAGCGCTGCCCCGGGCCGGGACCCTGAGCCCCCCGCCCCCGGCCTCCGCGGGCGCCCACGGCATCCCCGGGCCGGGGCTGGGCGCGCGGACCCCCAACTTGGCGGCGCTCGGGGCGCGTCGCACGCGGCTCACTCACCGGCGTTGAGGGCGGCGGCGGGC
>NC_045443.1:121095962-121097320 GCF_002776525.5 Piliocolobus tephrosceles
GCCCGGCCAAGAAATCTTTTTAATCTGGAGTATGTGACCAAAAAGGCTTGAAGACCACTGATGTTAAGAAACCAGTCATGTAGGTGGCCAGACCCCTCATTTGACAACCTAACAAACAGGTGGGTGAAGCATCACGACTAAGACGTCGCGGTTGCTGATTCCAGCGTGGTCTGTGCATTCAGGACATACAACCATTCCTTCTATCAATCTGGGCTATGACCAGGGGTCTACTCCCAAATTTACTTACTATTTTTTTACTTCTTGAGCTCCCAAGATCCTCCCTCCTCAGCCTCCCCAGTAGCTGGGACCACAAGTGTAAGCCACCATGCCCCGTTAATTTTTATTTTTTGTAGAGATGGGGGTCTTCCTATGTTGCCCAGGCTGGTCTCGAACTCCTGGTCTCAAGCAATTCACCCACCTTGCCCTCCCACAGTGCTGGGATAACAGGCAGGAGCCACCCCTTCCGGCCCTAATTTTCAGTTTTGTTTCTGCCATTTATTCTTGTTTTTTTGTTTGTTGTTTTTGAGATCGAGTCTCGCTCTGTTGCCCAGGCTGGAGTGTAGTGGCACGATTTCGGCTCACTGCAATCTCTACCTATCAGGTTCAACTGATTCTCCTGTTTCAGCCTCCTGAGTAGCTGGGATTACGGGCGCATGCCGCCATGCCCAGTCAATTTTTTGTATTTTAGTAGGGACAGGGATTCACCGCGTTGCCCAGGATGGTGTCAAACTCCTGAGCTCAATCCACCTGCCTTGCCCTCCCAAAATGCTAGGATTACAGGTGTGAGCCACCGTGCCCAGCCCGTTATTCTTGTTTTTAGACCAGGAGCTGACAAGCCTTTTACATAAAGGGTTGGATAGCAAATATTAATACTTCAGGCTTTGTAGGCCATACAGGCTCTGTAACTATGCAACGGTGCTGTCGCAGCTCTAACGCTGCCAGAGACAATACATAAGAGAATGGGCATGGCTGTGTTCCAATAAAACTTTATTTATGGACACTGAAATTTGAATTTCACATATTTCTCACGTTAGAAAATATTCTTTTTATTTTTTCCAACCATTTAAAAATGTTCTCAAAACCATTCTCAGCTTACAAGGCCAATGAAAAACAGGTGGCAGGCCGGACTTGACCCACGGACCGACCGTAGTTGGCCAGTTCCTGTTTTAGTCCACACGAGTTTCTTTTTTTCTTTTCTCTTTGAGATGGAGTTTTGCTCTTATTGCCAGGCTGGAGTGCAGTGGTGCGATCTCAGCTCACCACAACCTCTGCCTCCCGGGCTCAAGTGATTCTCCTGCCTCAGCCTCGCGAGTAGCTGGGTTTACAGGCATGTGTGCCACAATGCCCAGCTAATTTTG
>NC_045443.1:121097420-121104869 GCF_002776525.5 Piliocolobus tephrosceles
GGGTTTACAGGCATGTGTGCCACAATGCCCAGCTAATTTTGTAATTTTAGTAGAGACAGTTTTCTCCATGTTGGTCAGGCTGGTCTCAAACTCCCGACCTCAGGTGATCCGCCCGCCTTGGCCTCCCAAAGTGCTGGGATTACAGACGTGAGCCACACCAGGCTTTTTTTTTTTTTTTTGAGCTGGAGTTTTGCTCTTGTTGCCCAGGTTGAAAAGGGCGCTATCTTGCCTCATCGTAACCTCCGCCTCCCGGGTTCAAGTGATTCTTCTGCCTCAGCCTCCCAAGTACCTGGAATTTACAGGCGCGCACCACCACGCCTGATTTTTGTATTTTTAGTAGAGACAGGGTTTCACCATGTTGGCCAGGCTGGCCCCGAACTCCTGACCTCACACTTGAGGCCCGCCTCGGTCTCCCAGTGTTGGGATTACAGGCGTGAGCCACTGCGCCTGGCCACAAATTTGTTTCTTAAGTCTATTTCCCCATAGGCAGGGGGTAAAAAAATGGGACATTTGAGGACATAATAAACCTATCTTCATATCAGTACGTTCAAATAGGACACACACAGAAAGTACAAACTGTGGGAACAGAAAGCTAAACAGAAATCCGCCATCAGTACAGGAATTGAGAGCTTTGCATAATTTACCTGTATCCAGGAGTAGAGGTGGAAGAGACTGCAGGGCCTCTTGTTCCTACCACCAGTAGGTATCTTCACAAAACATGACTTACAGGTTCATGCTGTTGAATTACCTACAATTAATATGGTTTGGGCTGGGCGCAGTGGCTCACGCCTATAATCCCAGCACTTTGGGAGGCCAAGGTGGGCGGATCACGACATCAGGAGTTCGAGGCCAACCTGGCCAAGATGGTGAAATCCCGTCTGTACTAAAAATACAGAGTGAGACTGTCTCAAAAAAAGAAAAAAAAAAAAAAAAAAGGTAACATGAAGTATTTAACAGGCATCTAGCCCATCTTACCTTTGCATGACACTGTGATTTTTTTTTTTTTGAGATGGAGTCTTGCTTTGTCACCCAGGCTGGAGTGCAGTGGCGTGTTCTCAGCTCACTGCAACCTCTGCCTCCCGGGTTCAATCAATTCTCCTGCCTCAGCCTCCTGAGTACCCGGGATTATAGGTGCCTGCCACCACACTCAGCTAATTTTTTGTATTTTTAGTAGAGATGGGGTTTTGCCATGTTGGGCAGGCTAGTCTTGAACACTTGACCTCAGGTGATCCACCTGCTTCGACCTCCCGAAGTGCTGGGATTACAGGCATGAGCCACCTTGCCCCGCCATCATCATCTTGTAATTAGGAAATATCACTGTGACCGGGCGCAGCGGCTCACACCTGTAATCCCAGCACTTTGGGAGGCTGAGGTGGGAGGAATGTGAGTCAGGAGTTCAAGACCAGCCTGGCAACATGGAGAAACCCTGTCTCTACTAAAAATACAAAAATTAGTCAGGCGTGGTGGTGGGCACCTGTAATCCCAGGTACTCGGGAAGCTGAGGCAGGAGAATCGCTTGAACCTGGGAGACGGAGGTTGCAGTGAGCCGAGATGGCGCCACTGCACTCCAGCCTGGGTGACAAGAGCGAAACTCCGTCTCAAAAAAAAAAAAAGATTATTCGGACCCAATAGTGTGTCCCTTGCCCCTCTCAACCCAGTAAGGCACTTACCACCCAGAGTGGGCAGCGTTAGAGGACGGAGCCAACTTACTGAGAATTGGACTCTAAAAATAAACATTCTGCACATTTCTTTTAGCCTCTTCTCTCTCATAAAGGCCTCCACAGATGGCTTCTTTACATCATGCTCTCAAATGACTAGCTGATAAATATTCATACTTATGGAAATGGTATTGTACATACTCCAAACCCCCAGCCAGTGAACATTTGTATTTTCTGTATCTCGGGGGTGGTGCCCTTTGTTCGTAAGACTCGTTCTATGTAAAAAGCACACATGCACATGTACACACACACACAACCGCTTTCTCCTCTATGACTAATTTGCCTAGAGCAGTGATTCTCAACCAGGATTGATTGTGCCCCCCAGGGGACATCTGCCAATGTCTGGAGAGATTTTGGCTTGTTACAAATGTGGGGATGGGTGCTCCTGGCATCTGCGGCTGGAGGCCAGGGATGCTGCTCAACATCCACCAGTGCCCAGGATCCCTCCACAGCAAAGAATGACTTGGCTCAAATGTCAACAGGGCCAGGTCAACCCAAGGTGAAGCAAAAACGAGATTGAGGGAGAACAAAACCCTGAGGGGAAGGAAGGTCAAAGCAGCCTGGAATTTTTTTTTTTTTTTTTTTTTTTTTGAGACGGAGTCTTGCTCTGTCGCCCAGGCTGGAGTGCAGTGGCCGGATCTCAGCTCACTGCAAGCTCCGCCTCCCAGGTTCACGCCATTCTCCTGCCTCAGCCTCCCGAGTAGCTGGGACTACAGGCACTCGCCACCTCGCCCGGCTAGTTTTTTGTATTTTTTTAGTAGAGACGGGGTTTCACCATGTTAGACAGGATGGTCTTGATCTCCTGACCTCGCGATCCGCCCGTCTCGGCCTCCCAAAGTGCTGGGATTACAGGCTTGAGCCACCGCGCCCAGCCAGCAGCCTGGAATTTTAACAGAAAAACACAAGGGGGCTGGCGGAGGCACGATCCAAAGATCGCTTTCATCTTTTACCCTCTAAGACAGGGTCTTACTGTCACACAGGCTGGAGTGCAGTGGTGCAATCATGGCTCACCGTAGCCTCCACCTCCCCGACTCAGGCAATCCTGCCCCGCAGCTTCCCAAGTAGCTGGGACTACAGGCACATGGCACCATGCCCAGCTGATTTTTTAATATTTTTTGTAGAAGCAGGGTTTCGCTGTGTTGGCCAGGTTGGTCTCAAACTCCTGGCCTCAAGTGATCCACCCACCTTGGCCTCCCAAAGTGCTGGGATTACAGGCACGAGACACCACAAGCGGCCATTATTTCTTATTCAAATTAATACCCAGCAGGGTGCATTGGCTCACACATGTAATTCCAGCACTTAGGAGGGCCAAGGCAGGTGGATCACTTGAGGCCAACAGTTCGACATCAGCCTGGCCAACATGGCGAAACCCCACCTCCACTAAAAATACAAAAATTAGCTGGGCATGGTGGCGGGCGCCTGTAATCCCAGATACTTGAGAGGCTGAGGAAGGAGAATCCCTTGAACTTGGGAGACAGAGGTTGCAGTGAGCCGAGATCACACCATAGCACTCCAGCCTGGGCAACAGAGTGAGACTCTTGTCTTAAAAACAAAAACAAAAGCAAAAAACAGCCAAGCGCGGTGGCTCACGCCTGTAATCCCAGCACTTTGGGAGGCCGAGGCAGGCGGATCTCCTGAGGTCAGGAGTTTGAGACCAGCCTGGCCAACATGGTGAAACCCCATTTCTACTAAAAATACAAAAATTAGCCAGGCATGGTCGCACGTGCCTGTAATCCCAGCTACTCGGGAGGCTGAGGCAGGAGAATCGCTTGAACTCTCTCAAAACAAAACACAAACAAAAACAAAAAAAAAGGCCGGGCGCGGTGGCTCAAGCCTGTAATCCCAGCACTTTGGGAGGCCGAGACGGGCGGATCACGAGGTCAGGAGATCGAGACCCTCCTGGCTAACACGGTGAAACCCCGTCTCTACTAAAAAAATACAAAAAATTAGCCGGGCGAGGTGGTGGGCGCCTGTGGTCCCAGCCACTCAGGAGGCTGAGGCAGGAGAATGGCGTGAACCCAGGAGACGGAGGTTGCGGTGAGCTGAGATCCGGCCACTGCACTCCAGCCTGGGCAACAGAGCAAGACTCCGTCTCAAAAAAAAAAACAAAAAAAAAACAAAACAAAAAAAAAACCCTCCCCCCAAAACAAATTCAATACCCAATTTATTTTTTATTTTTTGAGATGGAGTTTTGCTATCGTTGCCCAGGCTGGAATGCAATGGTGCAATCTCGGCTCACTGCCACCTCTGCCTACCAGGTTCAAGTTTCTCCTGCCTCGGCCTCCCAAGTAGCTGGGATTACAGGCGTCTGCCACCTCGCCAGCTAACTTTCAGAAGAGACGAGGTTTCACCACGTTGGCCAGGCTGGTCTCGAACTCCTGACCTCAGGTGATTCGCCCGCCTCGGCCTCCCAAAGTGCTGGGATTACACGTGTGAGTCACTGTGCCTGGCCAATACCCAATCGATTAAGGTTATACATTTAAAAGCCTATTTCAGTTTTCAAACTCAAAAATACTGAGTCAAATTTTAATTAAAACACTCCCTCCTTTTGACTTGTTCCTCAAGTAATGCTCAATTATCTCATATATTCGGGAGGTTAAATCTCCCCTAACCATTAACGCTATTTACAAATTTGATTGAATACCCTTATGCATTCCAAGCTAAAAACTGAATATTCTTCTCCCAAGTATTTCAAACATCACAGAAAAACTCCCAGACAAGCCATGCACTAAATGTGCTCAGATTCCCACTAGCATCCCAGCCCTTTCTCCCTCCCACCACCTTCCGCAGCAGTCCGAGACAGCAGCCCACTCCGAGACAGCAGCCCACTCCGGGCCCACACATTGCACCTGGGCTGGGCACCGCCCCACCCTGGTTGGCTCCCTGACTCAGTGCCTGTGCCATCTGCAAAGGCACGGTGACAGCACTTACACTTTATAAAGACACTATGAAGATGTTCATGAGATCTGTGAAGACAGCGCCCAAAGGAAGCACAACCAGTGACTCGTATTTAATTTATTGAGAATCTTACAAAAACAAAAAACAAAACAAAAACCACAACAACAAAAGAAACTAAATACAGAATTTGTTACGCTTCACGGTTGATCGTTTTTACTTGCAAGAGTAAACCTTGCTAAAACGCAGCCAGTACATTTTTATTGCATGAGACCAAATTTTTCAGTTACATATCAAAAGTGGTCAGGATAATCAATTCCGGACACTTGGTACTGCGCTCCCACGAAAGGCTGGATGCAGCAATGCAGTATCGTTAGAACAGGGCGTACCCTTCACACACTGATGGACACGCTACAACAGGAGCGATAACAAAAGGGAGATTTAAAAAAGAGAACGAAATGAAAACAAACCAAGAGCTGACATCTGCCTTTGTTTCAAGTTGTCTTTGGATTCCATCAGACGTTGTCTCCAGATGCACCATGTCAGATTAGTAAAGGAGAACGATCTATGCCTACATAGAAAAGTATCCTTTGCTCAGAGGAGGTAGAACCTGGCAAAAGTTTTATTGCAGAGATACAGTGTACCTCTTCCCACCTCTCATGGATGATGGAAGATACAAGTGGTTATTGAAAACTCGTATCAGTAGTTTGCAAATTCAGTATAAACCATGAACAGGTATTTTTCCAATAACGGTGAGACTGCGATGTGCTCTGTAGAAAGAAAGCTCTCTCTGTCCCATAGAGTGGGAGTCAGAAAGAGGACTCAAGCTTCTGTACCCTCTTCAGTGCCATGAATAGTCAGAGCAAAAAGGCCTTCAGTGCCTGCTGGCCAGAAACATCTGCCCAGGCACAAATGGGCCGCAAGGGCAGGGTACTGGTTAGGGGCCCACAGTGGAAAAGCCAGGCAGGTTCTCACCAGGGGCCTGCAGAGTGGCCTTCACTCTGGAGGACGCCTGAATTACAAGTACCAAAAAGAACCTGCTTTTTTGGGCTTCTTCTTTTCCTAGCTTAGCCCTGCACTGAAGGGCAGCCTTGCTGGACTGCCACGTTGCTGCAGCCCAGATGGCCGCACTGCCAACCACAGCACAGCTTCTCCATGGGCTCGAGGGAGACTGAGCAAGGAGGGTCTGAGTGGTGGATGCACACTGGAGGCAATCTGTGACAGGCCCCAATTCACGACAAATTTAGTTCCCAAGACTGATCCAAATACGGAATGCTTTTACATTTTCACCAAGTCTACCAAGTTGAATAGTAATGAATGAAACTTGTACATGAATGAAAGGCCCCAAAGACGCTCACGGCAATCCTTCCTGAAAGCTATAAAGGAACATGCTCTTACAGGTGCAAAACTGTGAACAAATACCCAACGTCTGCCTCCCGGGTGCCGAACACCATTTTCATGAGCCATCCGGGTCTTCCCAACTCCAATTATTAAAAACACCTCAATCCAGCTCTGCTTCTAGGCTTATGGCTGATGCAGTCAAGATCCACTCACCGATACAAGGGTGGAGAGCACAACCGCTCAGGGGACCCTAGGGGCCAGTGCTGCAATGGGCACCTGCCTCTCTCACCCTCCAGCAGAGTCAGCCTAGGAGGCTCCACAGCAGTTGCTTGGCTCTCTTCTGGAGGACAATTGTTCCTTAATGTACATTCTTTTTTTTTTTTTTTTTTTTGAGACGGAGTCTAGCTCTGTTGCCCAGGCTAGAGTGCAGTGGTGCCATCTCGGCTTACTGCAAATTCTGACTCCTGGGTTCACGCCATTCTCCTGCCTCAGCCTCCCGAGTAGCTGGGACTACAGGCGCCCGCCACCACGCCCGGCTAATTTTTTTTTTGTATTTTTAGTAGAGACAGGGTTTCACCATGTTAGCCAGGATGGTCTCGATCTCCTGACCTCGTGCTTCGCCCTTGTCAGCCTCCCAAAGTGCTGGGATTACAGGTGTGAGCCACCACGCCCCGCCGATGTACATTCTCTAAAGTCACCTGTCAATAACACACTAGGTCTGCCTCCTGCCTGCTATAAATATCCTCAACAGTTATAAACAGCAGCAGGCTACCTGTGTTCATTGCAAGTATCATTCATTATTTGTAGGCTAAAAGTATAGGCCCAACTTCTTAAATAGACATAGGGAATTTGCTGCTGCAGCAGGCCAGAAACCACTGTTTCAAATCTGCAAGATTTTCCTATCAGGTGGGAAGCCAGAGATAAGAAATATGGTGAGGCCTGAAAAACTGCAAAAGTAGGAGCAAGTCAGGTTTGCTGATCTAAGAGCTAAGTTTGATCCCAAATGCACTGAAGAAGTTAGAGGAGCTTAAAGAAGTCCCAGGAAGCATTTTTTAAAATGTGAAAACATCAGGCTCACTATAGCTTCCAAAGAACAACATAAATGAGCATGAGCAGTCATACAATGTCAGTATCAGAAATGGCACTCAAGTACATCCCCCCAGTACAATGCATTGCACACAATCAAAATGCAAAACACAGTAAGACATAGTAAAAAACATTAACACAAAACAGGAATTCTACAGCAAAGATGCAAAACTGAATTCTAAAATACAGGAACAAATACTTTTCTAAATGAAAAGTTTTCCATACTTTTCTAAGTGAAAAACAAAAAACAAAAAAAATCGTAAGATGCCCCATATGGGAAAGTCAAGAAAAGAATAAATAGAGCTGAAGGGAAGAGGGAAAAGGGAGAAACAGGTGGGCGGAGTCCCAATTTACAAGAATTATTTACATTCAGAATCCAGAAGAACTCGACATTTCTATATATATACAT
>NC_045443.1:121104969-121114068 GCF_002776525.5 Piliocolobus tephrosceles
TATCTCAAGTACTCAAAAAAAAAAAAAATGCTAGCGAGCTTGAGTTGCAGGTATTTAGGTGTGTTTCTGTCACTTAAAAGACACTGCATTGGTATCAGACAACTGGCATCCAATGAGACTTTTTTCCTACAGTTTTTGCTCTCAGCTGTAGCTGACATGAAACGCTCGTTGTTTCTGCAGCAAAGTGGGCCAAGCGCAGTACGCACAGGTGTGGTGTTAGCCAGGGAGACCAAAGCCACAAAGGAGGGAGTCAGTAAATGTCCATCTCCACGGTGTCTGCCTTTGCCACTGGGAAGCCTGAACTAACCAAACGTTCATTAATAGGATCCCAGCCTAACAGCAACGCTTATGTAGCACCATTCTCAGAAACTACCAAGTATCATACAGGGACATGTGTATGGGGACCTTCCTCTTGACTGCTTGTCAAGAAAAGGATCCAGAGGGAACTTATGCCCCTACTTTCATGAAGTGAGATGCAACAATCATTTCCAATCTATTGTTTTTTTTCTCTCATGCTAAAATGAAAGCGGAGGGGAGAGGGAAGAAGGCTCCCATTCTACAACTGTAAATGCTGTCCTGGTACCCTTTCTTCTCTTGCCGGCTAACAGTTGTTCTAACAGCATCCCATGGAGGCCAGCAAATGAATGCCGGAGGGGCTACAGCCAGATAATTGTGCCTGTAAAATATCATATTCCTCTGGAGCTTGGTAATACAGAACTTTTACCTCTACAGATGAAGCAAACTAAAATATTGTTGTAACTCAAAAAGGCTTCTGAAGTGCTGAGTTAGAATAAATATATATAGATACATACACACACTACTACATTGCTTTGAATGCAGGTTCTTACTAATTTATATACACATGTAAAGAGAAGATATTGAAGTGTCTAACTGCAATTTAGCAGCAGGAAAAGAAAACTGCTTAACATATCTGCTTCTTAATCAAGTCATGTTTAAAGAAATGCATTAATACATCTATGAATTTGTATCACTGATAGTGTATCTGGATAATCCCAGTAACTACAGATAGAGACCTTGTGGTACGGAGGTTGCTAAATTAGGGGAACACTAATTTCCCCAGAGATAACATCTGAGCTGCTTTAGACTCTGGAAATGGTTTTCAGTACAACCGACACTGTAAACTCTGAAAACCCGAACATGATTTCCAATCAAATCTTTGTGCTCAGAGCCATATTGCTAAAAAGAAGAAAAAGGCATTGCAGAGGCAAAGAGGACATGGGGTTAATTAAACAAGGCCTTTGAAGTCAGGTGTGACACTTAGATCCTGCAATGAATGGACCTATTTTACAGAAGTTAGCGGCTAGTTTTTTGTATTTATTGACAGAGATGGGGTTTCGCCATGTTGGCCAGGCTGGTCTCGAACTCCTAGCCTCAAGTGACCTGCCAGTCTCAGCCTCCCCAGGTGCTGGGATTACAGGCGTGAGCCACCGCGCCCAGCCAAGAGTTGGGTTTTAACAGAAGAGGACCTTGAATGCTGAAGTTTCACAGGGCAGCCAAACCGAACTTGCTGACTTTTGTAAGACCACAGTGTAAAGGTCGGATATCCACCTGAAGAAGGGGTGGGTGCAACTCTCTGGGTGCTGCACACACCATGACCAGCCTGGGCATGCATCGCCCCAGCTCCCATCCATTCAACACTGGTTGCCTTTTTGAGGTCCGTTTTGAGAGGGCTTTCAGAGGCCTTTTAAATGAAAAAAACAACAACAAAAAAGCTGTTCTACAAAGAACCTAATATACATACACTCCTATGTATCAAGATGGCTAGTCCAGAGCAAACATTACATCATGGGCCGTGGGGGTTGTCAATTAGCTGCATGCTAAGAACCCTCATATGCTGCTTTGAAAACGCCATAAAAAACTAAGATGCCCTCACACACAGAAAGAGGAGTTGGGTCAACAGCCTGTGAGAGAAGATCCTTCCCAACTCTGCCATTCTGTCTCACTGGAGGGTTTGTAATGCTTCCCTTCCTCAGGTCCAGCGACTGCACCTCTGCTGGAGTGGGGGACACTTCCATTGCTGATGGAAGCTGACTACTGCTTTAAAAACACACACATGAGCTGAGAGGTTCTGCTGAAGGTGGGGACAGTGCTGCTCTTGGCTGCCAGCCGGGTCTAGTGGCCCAAACAAGGAAAACTGGCTGATATAAAATGGATCACTGCCTGAGATATATGAACTGGACTGAGGATAGAAGTTGCATCCACTGGGCAAAATGTGCCAAAGAACAGAAAGTACTTTCAATTTATTCTTTTAGGCACCAAGAATAAATAAATCCTAAGAAAACTTACGGTAAGCTTGACATAACCAAACTCAGGCTAAAGGAGACACAAGAGGATGAATGCCCTAAGCTTTCAGCCAGGTTTGTCAGTTTTAACACACATCTCACCCAATTCTGCAAGAAGTTTAAAAAGTTAACACAGCAAACAATTCAACTTAAAAAACACTCAGAAGTACTATCATTATACCCCTTCCCTCAACGCCATCTCAAATTTTAGGGATAAGTTTTAAACCAAACTATAAGGCTACCTGGAATGCTGAGGCAACACACAAGTTCTGCTGAGTCCCCGTCACAGACTACTTCTGAAGGTCACCAGTGAGGGCCTAAACAAGAGTCCACTTCTTGTTAGTATAATAACTTTTTATTTGACATCTACAAGATTTTGGCATCTTGCAGCTTTTTACCAGGTTTATACAATCTCGATTTTTCAATAGTGCAACCTGTGTAAGCAAAAAAAAAAAAAAACAGAAAAAAGAAAAAGAAAGAAAGAAAAGGAAATAAAAAGACCAACTGTCCCCTCACTTGTTTTTATAAACATCTATTATAGGCGAAACAAAACTTACCCATATTATATAGATAAGTGTCTATTCACATTTGTACATTACCATTTTTAACAGCTTGAGATAAACTCTACAATGTCTTACAACACATTAAACAATATTCAAGTTACTGAGTAACAACAATAACAGTAACAAAAAAACATACAGCAGAAGCCTCAAGTGTTTCCTCATTGTCTACAACTCAAGTATGGTTTCCTTTTTATGAGTGATAATGCAAATTAAGCTAATTAAGTAAAAAACGATTGTTTGCAAGATGAAAGCCAATTTGTACTTCTTTCTAAAACTACCTTTAAGTTGAAAATGTAAATTTAAGAGGCTTATAGCCATTTCTGCAGCACACATTAGGAATACTATTAATACATTAAAATTAACTTTTAAGAGTTTTATCACAGAAAAATGTATGTACTCATTACCTTGACCAGAAACCTAGGGCAGGGAGAAGGGGCAGGAGGGGTCTGCAGGATTTGAAGCAATACCCAGGTATAAACACTATAAAAATGCAATACCAATGCTGTACATCTAACAAATGTTTCTCTCTGTTACTCGACTTCTGTGTTAATCTTGTTTACGCATGCTTTCAAAGACATGCACTGTCAGAACAAAAATTAGAAAATAACCTGAATGCATGATATGCAACCTTTCATTTCATGCTTTAATAAACCTATTAAGCTGGAAAAAGAAACCAATATATATTTTCTATATTTATAGACTCAAAACACATGCATCCGGGGATACCTCCCACAGCAATGGCATGGATGTACTGCGTTAACCCTGAGCACTGTATAAACATAAAGTAAAGCCAGTTTGGGAAGTTCCAAGCATTTTAAACCAACTGTGGTCTGTAGCCTTTAACACACTCACAAACAGACTGACACACACGCACGCACACATCCCGCTCTGCTCACCCAAAGTAAAAGCAGATGGGAAGTACCAGGGGAGAAGCAAAAGGAAAGACATATGTACCACCATCAGCACTGCTGATTTTCAGTTTTGCTATCTATTCCAGGTTTGTCCTTACTTCCAAAAAAACTAACTAGAGAGAGCACAACTGAAAAAAATATATAATTCTTTGGAAACTGTCCCTGATTTTTATGCAAATGATATGCTTCAACAGCATTTCAGATCCATCCATGTTGAAACCTGTCTGTTCTTTATGCGTTGCTCAAGTTGGTGATGCTCTGAGGGTGATGCTGTTGCCATAGCTGTTTCTGTTGGACCGCAAGCTGTTGAGACTGGTCTGAAGTTGATAGGAGATTTACAAGAGGAGACACGCAATTTGCCGGAATGATCAAACCTGTAATTCGTAACAAGAATTTATAAAGTTGTGTCCAGAAGAAACCATGCTATATAGCTTCACAGCAGCTTCCAAATGAGGCATAATATTAAGCGTAATGAACAAGAAGTTCACACAAAAATTAAACGACTACCTAATAAATGAAATGGCCATTGAGATGTAGTCTGATTCTTCAAACGTATTTCCCACAAATACCCAAGCATATGCATGTGTTTAGTGTAATGCCATCTTGTTGGAGGAATAGGAGGTCAAGAATATCTATTATTCTCAGGAGGCTGAGACAGGAGAATGGCATGAACCCGGGAGGCGGAGGTTGCAGTGTGCCGAGATCGTGCCACTGCACTACAGCCTGGGCAACACAGCGAGACTCCGTCTCAAAAAAAAAAAAAACATAAAAACAAAAAAACCACAAAATCTATTATTCTCTTTTTAATAGGAGGTCAAGAATATCTATTATTCTATGTATTATCTGTTTAAGCTCCACAAACATGCAAATATCACTTCTGTCATGTACTAATGCACCAAAAAGACTACAGAAAAAAAGTTGTAAATTCAAATGCTAACTGAAATAGGTAAAGTTTGAAGAGTAGATACTAGCAAACTGGAAAGGATACTCTCTGGGTGCCGGTTAAGGGAACTTAAAAGTCCTGCATGTGGGATTGAAGGCTCAATGTTCCAGATAAATTGCATGCATATATATATTTTTTTGAGACAGAGTCTCGCTCTGTCTCCAGGCTGGAGTGCTGTGGCACAATCTTGGCTCATTGCAACCTCCACCTCCCCGATTCAAGTGATTCTCCTGCCTCAGTCTCCCAAGTAGCTGGGACTACAGGCGCGTGCCACCATGCCTGGCTAATTTTTGTATTTTTAGTAGAGATAGGGTTTCAACATGTTGGCCAGGATGGTCTTGATCTCTTTGACTTCGTGATCCACCTGCCTCAGCCTCCTGAAGTGCTGGGATTATAGGCATAAACACCATGCCCAGTCCTAATTTTTTTTTAAAATAGAGACAAGGTCTCACTGTGTTGCCTAGGCTGGTCTCAAACTCCTGGGCTAAAGCAATCCTCCTGCTTCAGGCTCCCAAAGTGCTGGGATTATGAACCACCACTTCCAGCTGATGGGCTGCTTTTGGAACCTGGAAATCTAGACTTTAAAATCAAACCTCTTTTTTAAACGTTGGCAATTAATTCAAATGAGGCCAGGCGCAGTGGCTCATGCCTATAATCCCAGCACTTTGGGAAGCCAAGGTGGGCAGATCACTTGAGGTCAGGAGTTCAAGACTAGCTTGGCCAACATGGTGAAAACCCATCTCTACTAAAAAAAATACAAAAATTAGCCGGGTGTGGTGGTGCATGCCTGTAATCCCAGCTACTCAGGAGGTGGAGGATACAGTGAGCCAGGAGCACGCCACTGCACTCCAGCCTGGGCAACACAGTAAGACTCAGTCTCAAAAAAAAAAAAATAATACAAATGAAAACCTACAACATCCCAAAACACTCAAGTGTCCAAAAAAAAAAAATCCATGGACTGATTTTGGCCCATGAACTGCCGATATGCAACTTGTGGTAGAGGAAGGCTGCTGTAAGTGAAACCAAGATAAACAAACAGAGTTCAATTGCTGGCCTGCTTCCTGGATACCTGTAGTTGAGCACACGGTGGGAACAGCTGGCCTAGTCTGCCCTTGCTCCCTGCAGGACACCAAGCCATCCTCTGTGCACAGTGGCTTTTGAGTTCCAGAGTCTTAAGCTAGCTCAATGGAGAACTCCTGGGCAAGAGATTGAACTGTCTTCACACCAGGGAGCCTGCACAGCCACCAAGAGTAGAGAAGGAGAGCAAGAGCAGCTGAGAGCAGCATCAAAGAGATGACCATATCATAACTTCAACCAGAACCAACAATGTCTGTTTGAAGGCTTAACTTCTGTTCAACCTTGTAAGAAATATAAAACGGGTCCCATACCCACTACTGGAGGAGATGTTAGATGCATGTAGAACAGAGCTAAGATATTAGCAATGAGAAAAAAGTCAAATCTGATTTTTTCCTGCAACTCAAACCAAAACAAAAATTAGACTCACCTACAATCCGTTGCCCATCTTCCGTTCTTAGCCGCACAATCTGCATCTTCACGTTTGTGCCACTGACAGATGCTAGAACACCCTCAACTTTTGTCCAGACACTCAGCACTGAACCACATAATACATAATATGTACGGCAACGAAGACCTATTTCACAAACTAACCCCAAGCTTGCTTTTTTGCAATTGCCGCGCCTAAGAAAAATGGGAAAGAAATACATATATATGAGTGTCTATATATGGACACAGACACATGTTTCTGAAAGGTTTACAAGGTCAACTCAAATTTCTTTTCTTTTTTTTTTTGAGATGGAGTTTCACTCTTGTTGCCCACACTGGAGTGCAGTGGCATGATCTTGGCTCACTGCAACCTCCGCCTCCCAGGTTCAAGTGATTCTCCTGCCTCAGCCTCCCGAGTAGTTGGGAACTTCTTTTTTTCTTGTATTTTTAGTAGAGACGGGGTTTTGCCATGTTGGGCAGGCTGGTCTCAAACTCCTGACCTCTGGTGATCCGCCCTTGGCTTCCCAAAGGGTTGGGATTACAGGCGTGAGCCACCGCTCCTGGCCGCAAGTTTCAAATAAACAATGTTTTAGCAGTATTTGCCTTTACTATTTCTTAGATTATAATTCTGTTGGCCTACTGGGTTACCATTTCCAATTTAAGATATCAGTGCTGATTTTTAAAACCACAATTTTTTCAGGCGCCTGCCTCCCTATAAAAAGGGTTGAATTTATTGTGTTTGCTATCTATTGAAGCATTTTAGTCATTTTAACATCCATTATTTTACTGTAGTATTGATAGTTTATAAAATGATCTTGCTAGCCTAGCCGGGCATGGTGGCTCATGCCTGTAGTCACAGCTTTTTGGGAGATTGAGGGGGGAGTATTGTTTGACTTTAGGAGTTTGAGACCAGCCTGTGCAACATGGTCAGGCTCTATCTCTACAAAAAGTTTAAAATAATGAGGCATGGTGGCTCATGCCTGTAACCCCAGCACTTCGGGAAGCTGAGGTCTGCGGACAGCTTGAGGCCAGGAGTTTGAGACCAGCCTGGCCAACATGGAGAAACCACATTTCTACTGAAAATACAAAAACTAGCCAGGTGTGGGCTGGGCGCGGTGGCTCATGCCTATAATCCTAGCACTTTGGGAGGACAAGGTGGGCAGATCACGAGGTCAGGAGATCAAAACCATCCTGGCTAACATGGTGAAACCTGGTCTCTACTAAGAACACCAACACATTAGCCAGGCTTGGTGGCAGGCACCTGTAGTCCCAGCTACTCGGGAGGCTGAGGCAGGAAAATGGCGTGAACCTGGGTGGCAGAGCTTGCAGTGAGCCAAGATAGTGCCACTGCTCTCCATCCTGGGCAACAGGATGTCTCAAAAAAAAAAAAAAAAAAAGCCGGGTGTGGTGGCACATGCCTGTAATCCCAGCTACTCAGGTGGTGGAGGCATGAGAATCGCTTGAACCTGGGAGGTGGAGGTTGCT
Organism: Piliocolobus tephrosceles; assembly: GCF_002776525.5. Classification (NCBI taxonomy): domain Eukaryota; kingdom Metazoa; phylum Chordata; class Mammalia; order Primates; family Cercopithecidae; genus Piliocolobus; species Piliocolobus tephrosceles. The sequence goes on from NC_045443.1 coordinate 121,112,678, forward strand.
GTGAGCCAAGATGGTGCCATTGCACTCAAGTCCTCTGTTTAAAAAAGAAAAAAAGATCTTGAGACATCCTGCCATGAAAAAACAAGCAACACCTATGAAAACAAAAGAAGGGCCGGTGGGGGAAGATCCTGCCAGTTATTTCTATATTATGAAACTACTGATATACTGGTTCTAAATCACATTAGTGGGAAGGACTCAGCAATCTAGAGGGGGGACGGAAAGGGGTGGGAGGGGAGGGAGAGGTTACATGTAAGTTTAAGAAGAAATGAGAAAAAGGGAGAAATACCACCAATATTTTATGGTTAAAATTATTTTCAGAATTCATCAATAAAGATGTCCTTATGGTTAGTACTAATTCAAGATGAATCTAATACACAGTGTTAAACGTACACGTATAGGACACTTTTCTTACTGTAACTCAAAGCAAATGTTTGTTGTTTTTTAAGTAAATTTTTTTGTAGAGATGGAGTCTCGCTGTGTTGAGGAGGTTGGTCTCAAACTTCTGGCCTCAAGCAACCCTCTCATCGTGATCTCCCCAAGTGCTAGGAGCCACTGCACTGTCCCCAGAGGAAATGTTTTAGAAAATGTTGGGGGCAAGGCACGGTGGCTTATGCCTGTAATCCCAGCACTTTGGGAGGCCATAGTGGGCAGATCACAAAGTCAGGAGTTCGAGACCAGCTTGGCCAACATGGTGAAATGAAACCCTGTCTCTGGCCGGGCGCGGTGGCTCAAGCCTGTAATCCCGGCACTTTGGGAGGCCGAGACGGGCGGATCACGAGGTTGGGAGATCGAGACCATCCTGGCTAACATGGTGAAACCCCATCTCTACTAAAAAATACAAAAGACTAGCCGGGCGCGGTGGCGGGCGCCTGTAGTCCCAGCTACTCAGGAGGCTGAGGCAGGAGAATGGCGTAAACCCGGGAGGCGGAGCTTGCAGTGAGCTGAGATCCGGCCACTGCACTCCAGCCTGGGCGACAGAGCGAGACTCCGTCTCAAAACAAAAAAACAAACAAACAAAAAAAACAAAAACAAAACAAAACAAAACAAAACAAAAAAACAAAAGAAACCCTGTCTCTACTAAAAATACAAAAATTGGCCGGGCTCGGTGGCTCAAGCCTGTAATCCCAGCACTTTGGGAGGCCGAGACGGGCGGATCACGAGGTCAGGAGATCGAGACCATCCTGGCCAACACGGTGAAACTCCGTCTCTACTAAAAAAATACAAAAAAACTAGCCGGGCGAGGTGGCGGGCTCCTGTAGTCCCAGCTACTCGGGAGGCTGAGGCAGGAGAATGGCCTAAACCCGGGAGGCGGAGTTTGCAGTGAGCTGATATCCGGCCACTGCACTCCAGCCTGGGCGACAGAGCGAGACTCCCTCTCAAAAAAAATAAAA
>NC_045443.1:121114168-121187780 GCF_002776525.5 Piliocolobus tephrosceles
GGTGGTGGGTGCCTGTAGTCCCAGCTACTCAGGAGGCTAAGGCAGGAGAACTGTTTGAACCTGGGAGGCAGAGGTTGCAGTGAGCCAAGATCGTGCCACTGCACTCCAGCCTGGGAGACAGAGCAAGGACCCCATCTCCAAAAAAAAAACAAAAAAGTTTGCAGGTTAACTTTTAAAACTTTTTTTTTTTTTTTTTTGAGATCGAGTCTCGCTGTCACCCAGGCAGGGGTGCAGTGCCACGATCTCAGTTCACTGCAACTTCTGCCTCCCAGGATCAAGCAATCCTCGTGCCTCAGCCTCCCAAGCAGCTGGGATTACAGGCGTCTGCCACCATGCCCTGCTAATGTTTGTATTTTTAGTAGATATGTGGTTTCACCGTGTTGGCCGGGCTGGTCTTAAACTCCTGGCCTCATGTGATCCATCTTGACCTCTCAAGGTGCCGGGACTACCGGCAAGCCAATGGCGCCTAGCTGGCCTACCTTTTAAAACATTTTATCTTACAGACTTTTTCTAATTTTCAGTGGCACTAATTTACTCTCATAATGAAAACCAAAAGCACTACTCACATCAAAGCCAACTTATGCACCTACAGAAGGAGCCCAAACCATCAAAAAACAAAAAAACCCCTCAAGCTAAAATTCACCTACACCTTATATTCCTTTTCATGAAGTGGGTCAGATACCACAAGAGCATTAACTACTTAATGAGGGAGAAAACTATGATTTGCAGATATGAGAATATACGAGGTCACAAAGTGAACACTGCAAGTTAAGGGGTGAGGGGGCACAGAAAGCACTCCAAGACTCAACAACAAAAGTTTGCGTGTGCTGTGCTGTTAACTTTGGGCATCTCCCTGGTTTCTTAGACATTCCCTAGATCTGGGACACCAGTAAAGCTTTTTTAAAAAAGAAAGAAAGAAAGAAAAGAGCCCAGCTACTCAGGAGGCCGAGATGGGAGGGGTTTGAGGCTGCAGAGAGCTACACTGTTCTCCAGCCTAGGTGATATAGTGAGACTGTCCTTTGAAATAACCAACCAACAAAAAAACATGGAGAGTGACAGGAGGAGGGCGAAAAAGTGTTTTTTTTTTTGAGATAAGAGTTTTGCTCTTGTTGCCCAGGCTATAGTGCAATGGCGCGATCTCAGTTCACCGCAACCCCCACCTCCTGGGTTCAAGCGATTCTCCTGCCTCGGCCTCCTCAGTAGCTCGGATTACAGGCATGTGCCACCACAGCCGGCTAATTTTGTATTTTTTTTTTTTTTTTAAAGTAGAGACGGGGTTTCTCCATGTTGGTCAGGCTGGTCCCGAACTCCCAACCTTAGGTGACCTGCCCGCCTCAGCCTCCCAAAGTGCTAGGATTACAGGCATGAGTCACCACGCCAGGCCTGATTTTTTTTTTTTCTTTTTAAAATGGAGTCTCGCTCTGTCACCCAGGCTGGAGGCAAGGGTGCAATTTCGACTCACTGCCAACTTCCACCTTCTGGGTTCAAGCAATTCTCCTGCCTCAGCCTCCCAAGTATCTTGGATTACAGGCGCCCGCCACCACACTGGCTAATTGTTTTGTATTTTTAGTAAAGATGGGGTTTCAACAAGTTGGCCAGGATGGTCTTGAACTCCTGACCTCAGGTGATCCGCCCACCTCAGCCTCCCAAAGTGCTGCGATTACAGGCGTGAGCCACCACACCCGGCCATGAAAAAGCAAGTTCTAACATGAAGGATGACTGTTAAAGTTATGCCGCCAGACAACAGTTGGCTGGAAATAAAGCATCAGTGAAGAGTAAGGAGGTACATAAACTAAACAGTTTCATAAACAGTACATAAACTACAACCGTCGTCCAGTAAATATCCCTGATGGAACACACCACGCCTGACAATACTTAATCTGTTAGTTAATTCATGAGGACATACTGGTAAAGAGTGAAGGTGTATTTAAATCTCAATTAAAATTTGGAAAATATGGTAGGAAATATGAAAATACTAACCAATAAGCATGAGTACAAGTATCTGCAGATGAATTATACTGATCTAACCAGTGCATCAGGGCATCATCTGAGACGACCTGTAAAAATGAGAAAAATTTCACTGAAAACAGTACTGCTTTAAATAAACTGGTTACCTAGTCTTGTCTATAATTCTAAGAGGCAGCCAATTTAAAATAATCTCTACACAAAAAGCCTTACCGTTGCCATTAACTGAATCTGAATGCCATTTGAAAAGTTCTGTCATGCTGGTTCCTCTTATACATTTTTCAAATAACTACTTAACTTTGTTTTCAAATCAGAATGGCTACAAATAATAATATAAGGTAATATTAATAAAATAAAACCTAATAGTAAATGCTAGGAAAAATAGTTGCTTACTGTTTTCTATAAATCATTGCAAAATATAAACATAGAGGCATCCTCACAATAAAACTAAGAGGTAGTGAGAAGGGCTTTAAACATTCTAACTTTTGTGATTAGCACTGGAAGCTTCCTTTACTGAAGAGGTAAGCTATTTCAAATAATCATTTGAGGCTGGGCATGGTGGTTCATGCCTATAATCCCAGCACTCTGGGAGACTGAGGTGGGTGATCACTTAAGGCCAGGAGTTCAAGACCAGACTGGCTAACATGGCAAAACTCCGTCTCTACTAAACATACAAAAAAAATTAGCCAGGTGTGTGGCACATGCCTGTAATCCCAGCTACTTGGGAAGCTGAGGCACGAGAATCACTTGAACCCATGAGGCGAAGGTTACAGTGAGCCGAGATCGCGCTACTACACTCCAGCCTGGGCAACAGAAGGAGGCACCTTAGAAGTTTCTTGAGGCTGGTAGCATGAAGACTGTGATATCAGCATTACAAAAGCTGACACTTTCCTTAAACCAGGCTGGGTGCGGTGGCTGACACCTGTTAATTCTAGAACTTTGGGGGGCAGAGGTGGAAGAATTGCTTGAGCCCATGAGTTCCAGACCAGTCCAGCCTTTGCAACATAGTGAGACCTCATTTAAAAAAAAAAAAAAGGAAAATATAACATCATACCTAGAAAAGCTATCTTAAACAATTTCAATATATTATAAAATAAGTGTGTTTTTTGTTTTTTGAGACGGAGTCTTGCTCTGTCACCCTGGCTGGAGTGCAGTGGAGCAATCTCGGCTTACTGCAGCCTCCACGTCCCAGGTTTAAGCGATTCTCCTGCCTCAGCCTCCTGAGTAGCTGGGACTACAGGCATGCGCCACCACACCTATCTTTTGTATCTTTAGTAGAGACGAGGTTTCACCATGTTGGCCAGGCTGGTCTCGAAATCCTGACCTCCAGTGATCCAACTGCCTCGGCCTCCCAAAGTGCTAGGATTACAGGCATGAGCCACCGCACCCAGCCAAAATAAGTATTCTTTTTCTTTTTGAGATGAAGTTTCACTCTTGTTGCTCAGGCTGGAGTGCAATGGCTCCACCTTGGCTCACTGCAACCTCCGCCTTCTGGGTTCAAGAGATTCTCCTATTTCGGCCTCCCAAGTAGCTGCGATTACGGGTATGCATCACTATCCCGGGCTAATATGTTGCATTTTCAGTAGAGACGGGGTTTCTCCATGTTGGTCAGGCTGGTCTCCAACTCCCAACCTTAGATGATCTGCCTGCCTTGGCCTCCCGAAGTGCTGGGATTACAGGTGTGAGCCACTGCGCCTCGCCCAAAATAAGTGTTCTTATATAATATTAAGTACAAATGAGAAAATACCTTCTTATATTTCTTTTTTAGATCAGCATAAATTTCTAATTTGAGCTGTTTCCCAGTATTTGGTCGATAAACTAAGAAAAGTTTCTTTTTAGGATTCACTTCTTTAACTAAGATGGCAGTTTTCTTGTTGTTCCTTATCTGTTTAAAGAAAATGACAAAATACAAAGATTTTACAACACATACTTTAAGACATGTTTTTGTATCATCATGTCAGCAAATATAATCATTTGAGACTATAACACTAAGTAAGTACATAGATACGTAACTTCAAAAAACACCAAAACTGCTTGTTTAAAAGACTGTAACATGGCCACACCCAAAGGGCAGTTATTGGACCTTAAGTCTGGCTAAAACGAAGGTTAAAGACCAAAGTTATCTTCAGAAAACTATGTGGAATTAGCTGTAATGCACAAATGTCCAATACAGATCATTTTGCTTCTTTTATTTCCTGTACCTAGAATCCCAGTCAAGCAGCCTCAGAGAGATAAGAAAAATCAAGTGTAATAAAATGTTAACAGTAGAATCCAGGTAGTAGGCATTAGGGGTCTTCAGAGAAAGTTCTTTTAGCTCTGCTGTATGTTTTTAAACATTTCTCAGTAAAATGGAAAAAGAAATGTTACTCTCATTTCAGGTTAACAATAGAATTCAAGTTTCTCTAAGCTAAGGCTTTGGATAGCCCCAGTGCTCTGTGCTTGTCTACTCCGCCAGTACTGCCTTTCCTGATGTCACAGGGTTTTGAAGGACAAAGTGAGAGATCCCCTGATAAAGTGTTCTGTAAACAGCAAAGCTATGGCAGCAGAAAGCAAAAATGTTGAACAAATTGTCCACATATATGGAGGTAAAAACGGAAGAAAGGGAAGCATTAGAGAAATGTTGGAATCCAGGTATGTATTTTTAACTTTTTTATTTTTATTTTTTTTGAGACAGAGTCTCGCCTGTCACCACTCTGGAGTATAGTGGCACGATCTTGGCTCACGGCAAGCTCCGCCTCCCGGGTTCAAGGCGATTTTCCTGCCTCAGCCTCCCAAGTAGCTGGGACTACAGGTACCCGCCACCATGCCCAGCTAATTTTGTATTTTCAGTAAAGACAAGGTTTCTCCATGTTGGCCAGGCTGGTCTCGAACTCCCGACCTCAGGTGATCTGCCTGCCTCAGTCTCCCAAAGTGTTAGGATTATAGGCGTGAGCCACCATGCTTGGCCTACTTTCAACTTTTTAAAGTTGGATTTATGAGAGAAACTTTAAGAGAAAGGAGTTACTCTTAAAACTCCATTTAACTCAAGGAAAAACAACTGGAAAATTCATTTCTTCCATAATGAAGACTGAACAGCTTCTAAACAATCATTTCTGGAGCAACACGGAAGGAAAAAGAAAAATTTCAAAGTAAAACCATTTTCCCAGCCCTCTACACAATAAATCATTGTTTGCGGGACTATTAACTTTTTATATTAATTCTTATAATAAAAAACATAATCTTTTACTTTCTTCTTCATGAATATTAAAGACCCTTGGTCTCTTACTTTTTCCAACGAATTGAAACATTGTTTATATAATTACTGTAAAGTCATAAAACAATGGTTAAGGTGAAGATTATATTTAAAATTATTTATCAGCTGACAGGAAACATCCAAACCTACACTTACAGGATAGTGTTTAGACACTTAAGAATGGGCTCTGTCTTGACAGTGTCAGGTTAATTATACATCATCACAGAACAGTGGAAAGCAATTCTGACACTGACTTCCTAATGGCAGCACAGGTTACACACACTGAAAAATATGGTGGCCTAATGCTGTGAAGGTTCAAAGGCAAACGAAGACCAGGAATGAGGTCTCTAGGGCCACCACTCCTCATGCCCAGCCACCTGTTGCCACACAGAGAATGAAGGACCAGTATTACACCACATCCTTCAACCTAAGGGAAACTGGGGATCAGGACTTTCATCACAATCTACCAACAGTGATATTCTGGCAATACTTTCAAATTAAAACTAATAACCAAGAGCCAGCTGCAGTGGTGCATGCCTATAATCCCAGACATTCAGGTGGTCATGGTTGAGAGGATGGGTCAAGCCCAGGAGGAGTTCGAGACTGTCCTGAAAACAATAACCAACACCCTATGTGGACCAACCAAAATGGCACCTATGGGGGAAAGCCGAGTAAAATACGTGAATTCCACCAATGTCAACATCTTGGTTGTGATATCACACTACAGTTTTGAAAAATATTACCACTGGGGGAACTGGTAAAAGTATGCAAGATGTTTATTTGTATCGTTTCTTATAATGACATGCAAATCAACCTACAGTTCAATCAGTATTTCAAAAACCCCAAAACCACCAAGGCACAGTAGCTCACAACTGTAATCCAGCACTTTGGGAGGCCAAGGTGGGAGCATCATTTAAGCCTATGAGTTAGAGACCAGCCTGGACAACACAGTGAGATATCAACCGCATTAAAAAAAAAAAAAAAAAAAAAACTAGCCAAGTGTGGTGGAGTGTACCTGTGGTCCCAGCTACTCAGGAAGATGAGGTGGGAGGATTGTCTGAGCCCAGGAAGTTCAAGCTGCAGTAAGCCGTGATCACTGCATATCAGCCTGGGTGACAGTGCGAGCGAGATCCCATTACAAAAAACAAAACCAAACCAGAAAACCCCAACTCAACTAGGAGCCAGATCCTTTGAGAGCTTTTCTCTAGATCAAGGATCAACAGCTTAGGCCTGTGGAATAAATCTAGCCTGGCGCTTCTAAACTGAAGTAAGTTTAAGAAGGAATGAAGGGGCCGGGTGCAGTGGCTCACGCCTGTAATCCCAGCACTTTGGGAGGCGGAGGCGGGGGCATTATGAGGTCAGGAGATCGAGGCCATCTTGGCTAACATACTGAAACCTCGTCTCCACTAAAACTAAAAAACTTAGCTGGGCGTGGTGGCACACGCCTGTAGTCTCAGCTACTCAGGAGGCTGTGGCAGAAGAATCGCTTGAACGTGGGAGGCGGAGGTTGCAGTGAGCCAAGATCGCGCCACTGCACTCCAGCCTGGGTGACAGACTGAAACTGTCTCAAAAAACAAAACAAAACAACCCCAAATATCTTAGAGAACTGGTGAAATAAAAATTATGTTGTCTAAAGTAAGTCAATATGAAACTCAAGATACTATTAAGTATCTATACATGTATGTATAGTTATGTGTGCACACACACACCCCTTAGTTCTGTCCACAGAAACAAATCATAACTGAAATAATGCAGCTGTTTTACTAACTGAAAAATGAGTCTTCAAGATATAAAGCATTATTAAGACTAAAGCAAGTCTCTGTCTTACGAAAAATGCTTAAGAAAACGTTGGCTGGCTGCGGTGGCTCACGCCTGTAATCCTAGCACTTTGGGAGGCTGAGGTGGGCAAATCACGAGGTAAGGAGATTGAGACCATCTTGGCTAACACGGTGAAACCCCATCTCTACTAAAAATGCAAAAAATAATTAGCCGGGTGTGGTGACAGGCACCTATAGTCCCAGCTACTTGGGAGGCTGAGGCAGAAGAATGGCGTGAACCTGGGAGGCGAAACTAGCAGTGAGCTGAGATTGTGCCACTGGACTCCAGCCTGGGCGACAGAGACAGACTCCATCTTTTTTTTAAAAAAAATAAAAATAAAAATAAAAACAATAAAAACAATAAAGAAAATGTTAACAATTCAGCCGGGCGTGGTGGCTCACACCTATAATTCCAGCACTTTCGGAGGCCAAGACAGGCAGATGATCTGAGGTCAGGAGATCGAGACCAGCCCGGCCAACATGGTGAAACTTCGCCTCTACTAAAAATACAAAAATTAGGCAGGGTGATGTGGCTCACGCCTGTAATCCCAGCACTTTGGAAGGCTGAGGCAGGCAGATCACCTGAGGTCGGGAGTTCGAGACCAGCCTGACCAACATGAAGAAACCCTGTCTCTACTAAAAATACAAAATCAGCCAAGCCTAGTGGCACATGCCTCTGATTTCAGCTACTCAGGAGGCAGAGGATGCGGTGAGCCGAGATTGCACCATTGCACTCCAGCCTGGGCAACAAAGAGCAAAACTCTGTCTCAAAAAAAAAAGAAAAAGAAAAAAAGAAAATGTAACAATTCTAAACTCGCATCTAATTTTAAAATACATTAAGTAAAAACGTAATACAAATGGACAAATCCACAATTACAATGATAAATTACCAAAACAGAGAAAGCTAAACACAACTGGGAAACAGGTACAAAGTGAAGAGACAATTACAATGTTGGCCATTAAAAAGTATTATATATCTGAATAGCATTTAAAGGAAAAGTCGTACTTGCAATGACAAGTAAAAGCCATCGTCTGGTCCTGTCAGCTCAGCCCAAATCTTGGTAGCTTCCTCCCATGACATTCCCCTCTCTACACTAATCTGTAAGAGAAACAACAAAATTTAAACTCATTTCTGTAAATGCATCTCATGGGAAGATGATAATTCCATATGCACAACATTTTCTAAACTTACTGTATATAATTCTACGTGGCCAGAGGTTGAATATCCTGGAGTCAGAAACTTTTTAACATCACTTTTCCTCACCTTTTCATCTCCAGAACCAAGATCTTGAACAAGAGAAAGAAACATATAAATGTAAAAAGAGCATTTTTCTCAGGTACACACATTTAAAGAATTTCTCTACTCCACATTTTCCCTGGGGACGTTAGGAGGGATATTTTCCCTACTTACCTAAGATTCCCATATCATATCTTCCATTTTTTTTGGCATTTTGAACAACTGCAGTAAGTGTGTCCGCAAAATACTGAAATAATGCATTCTGCTGATGTACCTCCATGCCTAAAATTCTATTTAAGAATTTTCCTATGTTGTTATAATCTGTAAAGACAAAAGATGAATGTTTTCATGCATTCAAATAATTAAAAATTTTTTATTCATCTAGGCTTAGTTCGAGTCCCACTTTCTCTTCTAAAAGTCTTCCTTCGTAACTCTTACACTGTCCTCACAAGGCTGTAATCTGCCCATTTCTCTCTCTAGGAATTAGCACCACTGCAGGATATGCTCAAAAGAGGTTTGTCAAATTGAATTTTTGCATCTTCAGCCTCACTTATGGAAAGCATGAACACAATTCAGTAAATAAGAAAGCTTTCCAACACTGAATTCTCAACTGTAGCGGCACAATTAGAACGTCTGGGAGCTTTGGGAAACTACAAATGTCTAGGCTCCACTCGTGACTTCAGTAATTTTTTGTTTTGTTTTGTTTTTTGAGACAGAGTCTTGCTCTGCTGTCGCCCAGGCTGGAGTGCAGTGGCGCAATCTTGGCTCACTGCAACCTCCCCACTCCAGATTCAAGTTCTCCTGCCTCAGCCTCCCGAATAGCTGGGATTACAGACGTCCGCCACCACACCTGGCTAATTTTTGTATTTTTAGTAGAGATGGGTTTCCACCATCTTGGTCAGGATAGTCTTGGACTCCTGACCTTGTGATCTGCCTGTCTTGGCCTCCCAAAGTAATGGTATTACAAGCATGAGCCATCATGCCCAACCAATTTTTTTTCTTTAGACGGAGTCTCGCTCTACTGTTGCCCAGGCTGTAGTGCAGTGCTGCAATCGTGGCTCACTGCAACCTCTGCATCACGGGTTCAAGCCCCACAGCAGCCAAAACCACCCAGAATGTTTTCAGAACATGAAGCTTCCCCTCTGGCTCAAAAGCATACATCATAATGGACTTTAATACTATAGCAACAGTTACGTGCCTACACAAAGTTACCTTTATCGAGAGTAAGAATTCCCGAGCGATCTTCTACATTTATCAGGCCAACTCCTATCAGTCCTTGTCGAACATCTGTAAGAACAGGATCAACTCTGACTCATAAATTACAAGGGATGTCTACAATGTACCACTAAGTGAGAAAAGTATGTTGCAAGTAACATCATGCCATTTAAAAAAAACCTTGATATTTATATAAACATGGAGCAAATGTAGAAAACTGCCCCTGTTCACACTGTCATCTGTGACCTAAGAAAGTGAGAATGGAAGGAGGGTTAAGGGGACCACATTCTCTCTTCATTATATGTGTTAAGATTCTTTTCTTTTCTTTGAGTCTCACTCTGTCACGCAGGCTGGAGCACAGGATGCGATCTCAGCTCACTGCAACCTCTGCCTCATGGGTTCAAGCAATTCTCCTGCCTCAGCCTCCCGAGTAGCTGGGACTACAGGCTAATTTTTGTATTTTTAGTAGAGACAGGGTTTCGCCATGTTGGCCAGGCTGGTCTCAAACTCCTAACCTGGAGATCCACACAGCTCGGCCTCCCAAAGTGCTGAGATTACAGGTGTGAGCCACTGTACCAGGCTGCAACATTACTGTCATTACTTATAATAATCAAGTTGTCTATCTATCTATCTATCCATCCATCTATCTATGTATTTTTTGCGACAGGGTCTCACTATGTCGCCCAGGCTGGAGTGCAATGGCATAATCTTGGCTTACTGCAACCTCTGCCTCCCAGGCTCAAGGGATCCTCTCACCTCAGCTTCCTGAGTAGCTGGGACTACAAGCGTGCACCACTGTGCCTGGCTAATTATTTTGTAATTTTTTTAGAGAGGGGCTTTCTCCATGTTGCTCAGGCTTGTCTTGATCTCCTGAGTTTAAATGATCCACCTGTCTTGGCCTCCCAAAGTGCTGAGATTACAGGTGTGAGCCACTGCGCCTAGCCATAACCTGTAATTTTAAGAAGTTAGAAATAAATCAAGGAGTCTTTTTTTTTCCCCCCGAGACAGGGTCTCTGTCACCCAGGCTGGAATGCAGTGGTGCCATCACAGCTCACTACAGCCTCCACCTCCTAGGCACAAGCAATCCTCACACCTCAGCCTCCCAAAGTGCTGGGATTACAGGCATGAATCACTGCCCCCAGCCCAGGGAGTTGTTTCTGACACTGCTGATGTCAAAAGGAGTGAAGGTACAGGGTTAAGACTTAACTGCTTTTGTGGAAAGCCGAGAGCACTGATGGACACCCCTAACTGGTACGCCAATATGAACTGTTAAGAACACGTATCAGCACGTGTTAATATACTAAAAGGACTTTCTAGTGAAAAATGCTAACTCCATCTGGGTGCGCTGGCTCACGTCTGTAATCCCAGCACTGTGAGAGGCTGAGGTGGGAGGATCACATGAGGCCAGGATTTCAAGACCAGCCTAGTCAACATGGCAAAACCCCATCTCTATTGAAAATACAAAAATTAGCCAGGTATAATGGCGGGCACCTGTAATCCCAGCTACTCAGGAGGTTCAGGCAGGAGAATCCTTTGAACCTGGTAGTGGAGGCTGTATGAGCCAAGATCATGCCATTGCACTCCAGCCCAGGTGACAGTGCGAGACCCCGTCTCAAAAAAAAAAAAGACATTTACAAATACACGAACGAAAAAAGGCTATGCTATGAGCCACATGTATCCATCACCCAGTTTAAACAACTGTGAATTCATGGCCAATTTTGTTTCATCCAAACCTCCCACCCCTACCAATCAATTCTCAAAGATTACTTACCTAGGTATTTTTTCAACTTTAAATTGAATTTTAAAAGTTATTTGGGGCTCGGCACGGTAGCTCACACCTGTAATCCCAGCACTTTGGGAGGCTGAGGCGGACAGATCACAAGGTCAGGAGATCGAGACCATCCTGGCCAACATGGTGCAACCCTGTCTCTACTAAAAATACAAAAATTAGCTGGGCATGGTGGCTTGTGCCTGTAATCTTAGCTACCCGGGAGGTTGAGGCAGGAGAATGGCTTGAACCAGGGAGTTGGAGGTTGCAGTGACCCGAGATCACACCACTGCACTCCAGCCTGGCGACAGAGCGAGACTCGGTCTTAAAAAAAAAAAGAGGTAGGCCGGGCGCGGTGGCTCAAGCCTGTAATCCCAGCACTTTGGGAGGCCAAGACGGGCGGATCACGAGGTCAGGAGATCGAGACCATCCTGGCTAACACGGCGAAACCCCGTCTCTACTAAAAATACAAAAAATTAGCCGGGCGAGGTGGCGGGCGCCTGTGGTCCCAGCTACTCAGGAGGCTGAGGCGGGAGAATGGCGTAAACCCGGGAGGCGGAGGTTGTAGTGAGCTGAGATCCGGCCACTGCGCTCCAGCCTGCGCGACAGAGCAAGACTCCGTCTCAAAAAAAAAAAAAAAAAAAAAAGGCTATTTGGCAAAGTGATTTTACTTCATGTACTAAAACGACTTTCCCCTAGACAAACATGCTTCCACTATATCAACAGTAAGAGCACCTTCATTTGAATAAAATTTGCTTTAATAAATCTGTTTAATACAAGATACTTATGTGTCCTAGTAACCATTAATTTCAAAGTTTTATACAATTTATGTCCAAATAAAAAAACGAATATAACAGCAAACGTTACAACAGGTTTGAGTACATCTTTGTCAATAATCATTGTCGTTGTTATGAATATTTTTAGAAGTTACCTTTAAAAAATTCTCCAGGATAGTCTGGAGGTGGTGACACCATAGGAGAATCCAAGTTTACAATGGATTTCATGACAATTTCTAAAGCATTTCTTCCATACTGCAAAAAAATTCAAAACCTTTAACCACTTTCAGCATTTGGATACTCTTCAATCACATTACCACCTAAATACTATAAAAACTATTGGCTGGGCACAGTGGCTCACGCCTGTAATCCCAGCACTTTGGGAGGTTGAGGCAGGTGGATCCCTTGAGGCTGGGAGTTCAAGATCAACCTGACCAACATGGTGAAACTCCATGTCTACTACAAAAATTCAGCTGGGTGTGGTGGCAGACACCTGTAATCCCAGCTACTCGGAAGGCTGAGGCAAGAGAATTGCTTGAACCTGGGAGGCAGAGGCTGTAGTGAGCCAAGATGGCGTCATTGTGCTCTAGCCTGCGCGACAAGAGCAAAAAACTCTCTCTCAACAAAACCCCCCAAAAACCACAAACTATTATTGTACGAAAGATTCAAAAAAGCAATTCTCAATTATCTTTATACTCATTTATTTTTTCTTCTTTTGGAGACAAGAGTTTCGCTCATCACCCAGGCTGGAGTGTAATGTCACGATCTCCACTCACTGCAACTTCTGCCTCCCGGGTTCAAGTGGTTCTCTGCCTTAGCCTCCCAAGAAGCTGGGACTACAGGTGCCTGTGGCCACCATGCCCAATTTTTTTTTTCCTTTGAGACTGAGTCTTGCTCTGTCGACAGGCTGGAGTGCAGTGGTATAAACTCGGCTCACTGCAACCTCTGTATCCCGGGTTGAAGTGATTTTCCTGCCTCAGCCTCCTGAGTAGGTAGGACTACAGGCTTGAGTCACCACGCCCAGCTAATTTTTCTATTTTTAGTAGAGACAGGGTTTCACCACGTTGGCCAGGATGGTCTCGATCTCTTGACCTCGTGATCCTCCCAACTTTGGTCTCCCAAAGTGCTGGGATTACAGGCGTGAGCCACTGTGCCCAGCCACACCCAACTGATTTTTATATAATTTTTTGAGACACAGTTTTGCCCCACTGCCCAGGCTGGAGTGCAGTGGCGTGATCTCGGCTCACTGCAACCTCCGCCTCCTAAGTAGCTGGGACTGCAGGTGCGTGCCACCATGCCCAGCTAATTTGCTGTATTTTTAACAGAGATAGGGTTTCACTATGTTGGTCAGGCTGGTCTCGAACTCCTGACCTCAGGTGATCCACCTGCCTTGGCCTCCCAAAGTGGTCGGATTACAGGTGTGAGCAACTGATTCCGGCCTAATTTTTTTTTTTTTTTTTTAGTACAGATGTGGTTGCACCATGTTGGCCAGGCTGGTCTCGAACGCCTGACCTCAGGTAATCCACCCACCTGGGCCTCCCAAAGCGCTGGGATTACAGGCATGAGCCATTGCGCCTGGCCTTTATATATATTTTACACTGCCTAGTTCACGTCTCTACATATAGCAAACGTGAGAAAAATTAACTTCCTTTACCTCTGAGAACTCAGTTAATTCATTCTCATTTGTTCGTTTTCCAAAAGGAATAAAGACAACCACATTGCTGTACTGATACTTAACATGTGATCTAACTTACATGTGAAATTCTGTCTTACAGGAAGTCATGATTTTAAAGCAAATGCATATGAGAGGCAGTTTTGTTTTAGACAGTAACTACCTTTCTTTCATGTTCCCTACAGCTACCATACACTATCGTAAGTTCTCAGAGATACTGAAAGTTGAAATGTACCTTATTATCAAAGTTGAACCTGCTCAGATCCCTAGATTCTGTTGCTCTTCTATCGCCATGTGTAAGTGCCCCCTATTAAAAAAAAAATTTCAATCAAGGTACAGGTAACCTTTTACCAGAAAACAGGTACAACAGATCATCTTTTACACACAGCCACACAACTCCAAAACTCACCAAACTCTCAAGTCTTTTAGCAACAATAGATGCAAATCTTTGTTCTCCTGCCAGTTCAGAAATCAGAAAGACATATTCAGGAGCAGTCACTTGGTTTGATCTATGAGTTCGTCCTGCAACGAAATTTTTTTTTTTAAGATCATTGATTTTGTTTGCTGAACAGAGAATATTGTGAGATGTATTCCTAGCATTTAATACTGAACTGGTATTGGGAAACCACTAAACAATAAAAATTACAGATAATGTTAAATTACCAAAACACACATAAAACTGCTCAAAGATAGAAGTATTAGCATTGCTATCCCAATTTTGCTTAACTACATGTTACTGATACACAGTTACTCTGGATTTTCCCACAAATGGTTTTCTTTTTTTTTTTTTTTGAGACGGAGTCTCACTCTGTCGCCCGGGCTGGAGTGCAGTGACACAATCTCGGCTCACTGCAAGCTCCACCTCCCGGGTTTATGCCATTGTCCTGCCTCAGCCTCCGGAGTAGCTGGGACTACAGGCGCCCGCCACCTCGCCCGGCTAGGTTTTGTATTTTTAGTAGAGACGGGGTTTCACCGTGTTAGCCAGGATGGTCTCGATCTCCCGACCTCGTGATCTGCCCGTCTCGGCCTCCCAAAGTGCTGGGATTACAGGCTTGAGCCACCGCGCCCGGCCCACAATTGTTTTTCAAATCATTGGTCACAAGAACATGAAGATGGAGGGAGGAGTTGTGTGCCTTCAGTGAAGCTGAGGTTGGAAAAGCATATGGAAGTAGCAGCTTCTGATATGGACCTAATACATCCTTAAGTTTTAAAAGGACACTCCTTGAGGAGCCCTGTTCTTGGAACCCCACAAATTCCCACCATATATATGTTTTTTACAACTTGTAAACAGGGAAAAAATGAATTCATAATGCACCATATACTATAAGGTACATATAACACTCCTTAAATGCAAGATCTGAGATTTCCAGTTATAAGACACTGGCCGGGCACAGTGGCTCAAGCCTGTAATCCCAGCACTTTGGGAGGCGGAGGTGGGCAGATCACAAGGTCAGGAGATCGAGACCATCCTGGCTAGCACGGTGAAACCCTGTCTCTACTAAAAAAATACAAAAGATTAGCCGGGCGTGGTGGCGGGCGCCTGTAGTCCCAGCTGCTCGGGAGGCTGAGGCAGGAGAATGGCGTGAACCCAGGAGGCAGAGCTTGCAGTGAGCTGAGATCACGCCACTGCACTCCAGCCTGGGCAACAGAGCAAGACTCCATCTCAAAAAAAAGAAAAAAAAAGACATTAAACAGGGTTTGTTGTTGTTGTTGTTAGAGTTTCGCTTTTGTTGCTGAGGCCGGAGTGCAATGGCTCGATCTCAGCTCACTGCAACCTCTGCCTCCTGGGTTTAAGCGATTCTCCTGCCTCAGTCTCCCGAGTAGCTGGGATTACAGGCGTAAGCCACCACACCTGGCTAATTTTGTGTTTTTAGTAAAGACAGGGTTTCTCCATGTTGGTCAGGCTGGTCGCGAACTCCTGACCTCAGGTGATCCGCCCACCTCAGCCTGCCAAAGTGCTGGGATTACAGGCATGAGTCACTGCGCCCAGCCTGTTTTTGTTTTTGGAGACAAAGTCACACTTTGTCACTCAGGCTGGAGTGCAGTGGTGAAATCATATCTCACCGCAACCTTGAACTCAAGTAATCCTCCCACCTCAGCCTCCTGAGTAGCTGGGACTACAGGCATATGCCACCACATCCAGCCAATTTTTCTTCTCTTCTCTTTTCTTTTTTCTTTTTCTTTTTTTTTTGAGATGCAATCTCCCTATGTTGCCCAGGCTGGAGTGCAATGGCGTGATCTCAGCTCACTGCAGCCTGCGCCTCCCAGATTCAAGTGATTCTCTGCCTCAGCCCCCTGAGTAGCTGGGAGTACAGGTGCGTGCCAACACACCCAGTTAATTTTTGTATGTGTATTTTTAGTAGAGGCTGGGTTTCATCATGTTGACCAGGCTGGTCTCAAACTATTACCCCAAGTGATGCACCTACCTTGGCCTCCTAAAGTGCTGGGGTTACAGGCACAAGTCACTGCTCTCAGGTCAGTTTTTCTTTTCTTTTGATAGAGACAGGGTCTCACTATGTTGCCCAGGCTGGTCTCAAATTCCTGGACTCAGTTATCCTCCCACCGTGGCCTCCCAAAATATTGGGATTACAGGCATTAGCCACTGTGCCTGGCCTAAACCTAGGTTTTGATATGCACAAATTTACCCAATGATTCCTAGCTGGATAATTAAGTGAAATCCAGTTGTAGGAACTTACCGAATTGTTGAATTGCTCTATCAGCGCTCCAGGGTAATTCTAAAGTCATATGAACTCTTCGTCTTTGATTTTTAGCTCTCCTATCTGCTTGTAATGAAATACCTGAGCTGGCAGCTTCTGAGATGATAGCAATATTCTGTGTCAAATATAAGAAAAATAAAGTCACCTTTGCATAAGAACAAGCCAGTGCCTTAAATGAAGTCCTTCAGCAGACTGCTTACTCTCTCCTTCTTTCTCAACAATAAGACTCCCAATTTTATTTCCCAGTCTCCCTTACAGCTAAGTGTGAACATTCTCCAGCCAGCAAGGTGTAGGTAAAATGTATGATGTACAGGAAATGTCCTTAAAAGGAGGCGACATGCCCTTCTCATCCCCTTGTCTCCTCTCTTTTAGGTAAAATGTAGAGGTAGTGACAGAGTCTGAAGCAGGTATCTTGGAATACAAAGGTAACTTGGAAATGGAGGCCCACGTAATTTAATGAACAACACGGAAGATGCCTGGGCTTCAAGGGGGCATACAAGCCCTGCTCCACCTACCCAAATGTGTCCATGAGAGAAATAATCTTCCCTCTTATTGAAACGAATACTTAACAGACTTTGTATTTTATGTTATTTAGCAACCAAAACTAATTCCAACTAATGTAATTCCTAATGCATAAGGGTGTAGATTAATGAAGCAATTACATAAAATAACTAATACATGTACCTACAATCTTGAAAATATGTATCATTAGCTTTTTGTATATATATATTTTTTGAGACAGGGTCTCACTGTGTCACACAAGCTGGAGTGCAGTGGTGCAATCATAGCTCTCCAGTTTTCACCTCTTAAGCTCAAGCGATCCTTTCACCTCAGCCTCCTAGTAGCTGGGACTGTGGGCATGTACCACCACGTGACTACTTTCCCTGTACAGGGGAAGGAGGGTCCCACTATGTTGCCCAGGCTGGTCTCAAACTCTTGTAATCCTAGCACTTTTGAGAAGTTGAGGTGAATGGATCATTTGAGGTCAGGAGTTCAAGACCAGCCTGGCCAACATGGCAAAACCCTGTCTCTGTTAAATATACAAAAATTAGCCAGGTGTGGTGGTTTGTGCCTGTATTCCCAGCTACTTAGGAGGCTGAGGCAGAGAACTGCTTGAACCCGGGAGGTGGAGGTGGCAATGAGCCGAGATCACACCACTGCATTCCAGCCTGGGGGACAAAGTGATGGTCCTTCTCAAACAAACAAACAAAAACTCTACAGAAAGAGTCTCTGGGTCAGCACAGTAGCTCACGCCTATAATCTCGGCATTTTGGGAGGCAGAGGTGGGCACATCACTTGAGGTCAGGAGTTCAAGACAAGCCTTGTCAATATGGTGAAACCTGTCTCTGTCAAAAAATACAAAAATCAGCCAGGCGTGGTGGCGCGTGCCTGTAGTCCCAGCTACTTGGCAGGCTGAGGCACGAGAATCACTTTGACCCAGGAGGCGGAGGTAACAGAGTTAAGATCACGCCACTGCACTGCACTCTAGCCTGGGCAACAGAATGAGACTCTGTCTCAAAAAAAAAAAAAAAGAAAAGAAAAAAAAGAAAAAATGGAGTCTCTGGAGGCACCCAAAATCTCTACAATGGTTGGATATGGGAATGTAATCTATAAGCCATTTACAGTAAATCATCTTAATATAACATGATACAGCAATAAAATATACAGTGAAACCAAAGTTACTAGTAATATGGACACACATAAATATTTTAGACTCAAAATCAGAATGACACTACAATGACATTAGATGTCACAACACCAAGACGAACTAACAGAACATTTTCTTTTTTGAGACAGTTGCCCAGGTTGGAGTGCAATGGTGCAGTCTTGGCTTACTGCAATCTCCGCTTCCCAGGTTCAAGCTATTCTGCTGCCTCAGCCTCCTGAGTAGCTGGGACTACAGGCACCTGCCACCATGCCCGATCAATTTTTGTATTTTTAGTAGAGGTGGGGTTTCACCATGTTTGCCAGGCTGGACTTGAACTCCTGACCTCATGATCCGCTCGTCTTGGCCTCCCAAAGTGCTGGGATTACAGGCATAAGCCACCATGCCCGGCGTGAACGAAGTGTTTTACATCATGATTAAATATTTCAAAAGCCTCCAAAGCACTCAAGAGCCATATCTAATTCTATGCATTATACACAATACTTATTATATTCAATGATAAAATAATAAAAACATGTAAAATATTCAGTGAGTAAGGGCAATTACTAAAAAAATATGTGTAATAGCTCTGTTGCCCAGGCTGGAGTGTAATGGTGCGATCTTGGCTCACTGCAACCTGCGCCACCAAGGTTTAAGCTATTCTCCCACCTCTGCCTTCTAAGCAGCTGGGACTACAGGCATGCACTACCACACCCAGCTAATTTTTTGTATTTTCAGTAGAGACAGGGTTTCACCATGCTACCCAGACTGGTCTCAAACTCCACAGCTCAAATGATCTACCCGCCCTGGCCTCCCAAAATGCTGGGATTACAGGCCTGAGCCACTGCACCTGGCCAATACTTATTATATTTAATGACAAAATAATAAAAACACAAACAATATTCAGTATGTACAATTACTAAAAAATACAGAATGACAATACTCAATGGACATAACTTATATTAAAAGGAAAAAACTCTTCTGAAGCTTAATCTAAACATACGGGCACTGTTCTTTTCACTGAGAAGCATCCCAGTAAAACATACCTTATCTCCATCCATAAATCGCTGTTTTTCTGTGATGTTTAGTATTTCCACAGGCACATCAAGTTCAGATCTTGACTCATAAGATATGCTTCCATCATCATTGCTCACAACCCGTCCCTTGCGGCCAGTCATCTGAGAAGCCAAACAATGTCATTACAATGAAGGTATCTGACTGCTGTGGATGGACTCAGTGCCTCTTTCCTTAAAGACACTTGGGAGATAAGAGCACAGGCTGTGCTGCACCAGGCACTGGAGGATACAGAACACTGTAACATAGTCCCTGGAAAAAGCTTGACACATGGCCATGATCACAAAAGATGCATGACAAGTGCAGTAACTAGGATCAGTGGCTTGGGACAGACACTCAGATACTGGAGGCAGCAGTTCATTGGGTGCAGGATGGCAACAAAAGTAGAACAATTCTATGATCTAAGAAATTCTATGATCTAATTCTATGATCTAAGAAATTTAGATTATTATGTGATGATACTATAAATGCAACTCATTTTACAGGGGTTCAAATGGCAAAAATGTCACCAAGAGATACAGGCCTATTTACCTCAGCAACGTTCTCAGGGCCACCAAGTTCATCGATAAGTTCATCCAGGGTATTAGGGGGGAGGTCTTCAGCTAATTTTTCTAGCTTATCAAGCAGGTCTTTCTTCATCTGCTGAGCCCTTTCCACAGCATCCTGACTTGTTATAAGGCTATTGTTACTGTTGGTATTACTGTTAGCTAGGTAAAGAACATTTGTTAAAAGTTAGTACAAAGTTTAAATATTTTTATTTAAGAGTATTTCAAAAAGGAAGTTTCTATATGGATACCTGGTGTACTGTTAGGAGCAGGTGAGATAACTGGTGTAGATGAAAAACTAGGTCGTTTTGATCCAAGACCTGATGCTAATAAGGCACTTTGAATAGAATCTGGATCTATACTTTTCTTCTTTTTTTTCTCTTTGTTTTTCTTGTGGTCTTTTCTGATTAACCAGGGATCTGAGTATTAAGGAAAGATGTATATCAAATTACTTGTTAAAACAAGTACAGGATCTTCAAAGGGAACAGCCTTTGAAATTTTTTCTTTTTTGAGACAGTTTCACTCTTGTTGCCCAGGCTGGAGTGCAATAGCGCAATCTCGGCTCACTGCAACCTCCACATCCCAGGTTCAAGTGATTCTCCTGCCTCAGCCTCCGAGTAGCTGGGATTACAGGCATGTGCCACCACACCCGGCTAATTTTGTATTTTTAGTAGAGAGAGGGTTTCTCCACGTTGGTTAGGCTGGTCTCGAACTCCCAGCCTCAGGTGATCCGCCCACCTCAGCCTCCCAAATTGCTGGCATTACAGGCATGAGCCACCGCGCCTGGATGGTTTCTTATATTGTTAACTGATAATTGATCACCACCTACATTAGTCATCCATACACCACAGGGTACAAATCCATGTTTTCAAGTTAAAAATAACTGCACAAAATTGAGGTTATCTTCTCACATATATGAGGCTGAAACCTCCAGAAGGTAGATAAGCCTGGAGCTCTCCACCAAGCAAAGATTAGAATCTGTGTGATCATTTGCACTGTATAGAAGAAAAGGTTTCATATCCCACTTTCAAATACACTGAAATATTAATTATGCCTTCGTGCATATTTAATATACTGAACTTACCATTTTCATCATCCTCACTAGACTCATCTCTAAATGGGTTGAAATCGTCATCATCTCCAGAACTCATGTTTTTAGAGCTCTCATAGTCACTTTCTTCATTATCAGAGGCATCAGATTCACTTCCACTGTCATCAGAACTGCTACCAGTAAGGCCACCTACTTTTCGTGCTTTTTTGGCTTCTCGAGTTATTTCTTCACCTACCCCCAGCCACAAACAAGAGGGTCAGCCCAAATTCAATGTTTCTTAAGATCCAGTACATCATATTTAGTTCATGAATTAATTCAAATGAAAAGTGCAGAGGAAAAGTATTTATGTAAGTCAAAGAACAAACAGAATTCACAAGCCAGTGCTAACCTTTTGGACTCCCATAAAGAATAAGGTTATAAACATTTATTCTGAAGAAGAGACTGGATACAGAGGTACTAAGTCAAGACCGCCTTCAAGTGTACCAGTTTCAAATCAAATTCAGGACAACAGAGTAAAAGCAGAAACTCTTCTGGCACAGTCACAATTTGTGTATTGGATTTGAGAAGAGACCTAATAATTATAGGTTTATAGACACAAAATACTTAGAAAATCAACAGAAAATCAATTTATAAAACCTTTTTATTTTTGGAGATAGGGCCTCACTCTGTTGCCCAGCCTGGAGTGCAGTGCCATAATCATAGCTCACTGCAGCCTCAACTTCCCTGGCTCATGTGATCCTCCCACCTCAGCCCCTCAAATACCTGGGACTACAGGCACAGGCCACCATGACCAGATATTTTTTTTTCCCAGTGTCTCACTCTGTCTCCCAGGCTAAAGTGTAGTGGCATAATCTTGGCTCACTGCAAACTCCGCCCCCGCCGAGTTCAAGTGATTCTAATACCTCAGCCTCCCGTGTAGCTGGGATTATGAAGTGCCCTGCCACCAGGCCCGGCTAAGTTTTGTATTTTAAGTAGAGATGGGGTTTCGCCATATTGGCCAGGCTGGTCTTGAACTCCTGACCTCAGGTGATCCACCTGCCTCAGCCTCCCAAAGAGCTGGAATTACAGGCGTGAGCCACCATGCCCAGCAAGAAGTCAACTTCTAAAACCCAAACAGGGCTAGGTGGGATGGCTCACACCTGTAATCCCAGCACTTTGGGAGGCCTAGGCGGGCGCACTGCTTAAGCTCAGGAGTTCAAGACCAGCCTGGCTAACATGGCGAAACCCCATCTCTACTAAAAATACAAAAATTAGCAGGGCACGGTGGTGCAGCCCTGTAATCCCAGCTCCTTGAACCCAGGAGGCAAGAGTTGCAGTGAGCCAAGATGGTGCCACTGTACTCCAGCTCAGGTGACAGGGACTCTGTCACTTAAAAAAAAAAAAAAAAAAAGGCTCTTTTAAAGAAGACTACTGAAACACCCAGCTCTCTATATATTAAAAAACAGGTTTCACAATATACAAAGACACAGGTTTTAGTTCCCATGCATCATTAACTATCTCTGTGAACCTAGGAAAACTCTTTAACCTTTAAATCTTTCTGTGCTTTAGTGACCTCTATCTATAAAACTAGAAAAATAAGATCTAATTTCATATGGACCTCTGCCAGGTTATATGGTAGAATGTATATAGCCAAGTGCTTAACACACTGCCAACCACCAGTGAATTGCTCAATTCCTAATTTAAAACGGGGATAACTTGTGCATTCAAAATTGTACAAGTGACAGTGAAAATTTGGAATCATTTGTGAATTCATGGAAGGCAGTTCATTCCCAAAATATAGCCACTTTAAAATGCTTATGTTTGTAGTATTTTCGACATCAACTATTCTTTTTTTTTTTTTTGAGACAGAGTCTTGCTCTGTCACCCAGGCTGGAGTGCAGTGGCGCGATCTCGGTTCACTGCAAACTCCGCCTCCCAGGTTCACGCCATTCTCTTGCCTCAGCCTCCCGAGTAGCTGGGACTACAGGCGCCCACCATGACGCCCGGCTAATTTTTGTATTTTTAGTAGAGACGGAGTTTCACCGTGTTAGCCAGGATGGTCTCAATCTCCTGACCTTGTGTCTCCTGACCTTATGATCTGCCCGCCTCAGCCTCCCAAAGTGCTGGGATTACAGGCGTGAGCCACCGCGCCCAGCCTATTTTTCCTTTTTTAAAGTACTCACCTTTCCGCTTCTTTATTTTATTTTCTTTACAAGGACTATCTCTTGGTGAACTGTTGTTACTTGGAGCTGTCAAATCGATTCCTAGCAAACTATAAAGTTTTTTCCTGTCTGGAGCAGGAAAATGTTTTTCAATGAGTGACTGCAACACACCTCTGTAGGAGAGAAACAGCGACGATTACTGCTTCAGTTGACAAAGTAATTACATGTAAAGTCTTATTAAATATATTGAAATATGCCTTGCTCAGTTTTACAAAATACTAACAAGCTAAATAAATTTTAATTTTCTAGCCCAAGGCTGTCCAACTAAATAGTAAGAATGCAAGCCAAACCACAACACAATTATTATATTTTCTGATTGCTTACATTAAAAAAGTAAAAATAAATAAATAAAACCGGTGGAACTAACTTGAATAATGCATGTTATTTATTTAACTCAATGTATCATGTCAACACATGTATTTTACATTATTTTTTCTTAAGGAGTCTTTGAAACCTGGCTCAGTACACACATATAAAAACATCTCAACATGGACCGGTCATTTTCAACTGCTCAATAGCCACACTGATGAGAGGCTGCCATTCCGGACACGACAGTTCTAGGTAATCATGTACAGAAAAATATAGATTAGCAGGCGTGTGTCTTGCTTCTTTTTTTTTTTTTTTGAGACAGAGTCTTTGTCACGCCCGGCTGGAGTGCAATGGTCCAATCTCGGCTCACTGCAACCTCCACCTCCTGGGTTCAAGCAGTTCTCCTGCCTCAGCCTCTCAGGTGCCCGCCACCATGCCTGGCTAATTTCTGTATTTTTAGTAGGACGGGGTTTCACCATGTTGGCCAAGCTGGTCTCAAACTCCTGATGTCTGGTGATCCGCCCGACTCAGCCTCCCAAAGTACTTGGATTACAGGGATAAGCCCCATGTATTGCTTTTAAAAGGAGCAGTTGAATGCATCCTGAGGCACAAAATAGTAGAGCAGGAAGTTTATTTTGCTCAATTTACTACCAGAGTTTGAATCTGGAGGTTAGGCAAACTAAAAACAAGGCCTAAAACATTTTAAAATCTATTTCTGAAGATCTCATGCTTATTTTCAACTTTATAGTAGACTTTCATTTTTTTTTTTTTTTGAGACAGGGTCTCACTCTGCTGCCCAGAGTACAGTGGAGTGGTGCTCACTGCAACCTCCACCTCCCGGGTTGGGTTCAAGGGATTCTCCTGTCTCAGCCTCCCAGGTAGATGGGACTACAAGGCGTGTGCCACCACGCCCAGCTAATTTTTGTATTTTTACTAGAGATGGGGTTTCACCATTTTGGCCAGGCTGGTCTTGAACTACCGACCTTAAATGATGCGCCCTCCTCGGCCTCCTGAAGTGCTGAGCTTACAGGTGTGAGGCACCATGCTCAGTCAACTTATAAAGTAGACTTCGTTACATTAGGACAAACTATAGTTACTGTTCCTGTAGATAATGGTATTTCAAATACAGAACACTAAAACTGAAACTAAACCAAGCTGTCACAGATTTCCAAGATGTACGAGACAAACAAAACCAAGCCCTTCTGTTAGTTCACATACTCTATGTAATATTGGCAAAACGCTTAACATTTTAGGACTATAAGATTTCTGGTATTCCTTTCCAACAGATACACCGTCACAGAAAAGTAGAAAACTCAGATCGAGAAAACTCAAAGATGATGCAGGTGAATCAAAAGTTTTGTCTCCAGGCAACGCCCACATTGGAACTAATCTAAGTAAGAACTCAAAAAGAAAAACAAAAACATTACTTGGCAGTTGAAACAAAATCATTCAATTCTCCCCCGCCCTCTTCCAAAGCTTCTAATGTTCTAGCTTCTCCTGTAGACTGCAGACCAATTACCACACACTGGAGAAAAAAGAAAACATGTTAATTACAAATAATGTTTGTGGTTTCTTACCAAGACATATTTTAAATATTTAGCTAAACAAAGATTTCAAACAAGAATGTCCCCATTGTTATAAAACACACATTTGTTTTACTTATTTCTTCTATATATTTGAGACAGGTTGGTTATTTATGTGTCAAAAATTTAGGCAGCAGACAGGATTACAGACAGTAGTAAGCATGAGTGAAGCACCTGCCTGTGTCGAGTTTATAGTATCTTATCCTTTAAGTAGATAAACATTCACCAAAAAGAAAAAACCTTAATGCAATACACATCCATATGCTACCAGTGCTGCCAGCTATGGATGACCAATTATAGTGATGTTTACTTTGTTACACTTTTCGGAACTCTCTAAATTCTCTAAGCAGGCATTGCTTTTATAATTTTAGGAAATGTGTTTTTTAAAAGTTCTACTATCCTTTAGGAAAACCTGATTTTACACGCAGAAAACCTTAGCACCCACAAAGACTAAACAACATAACCCAAAAACAATAAATCTCTTAATGTGTTCTTCTACTTACTTTTCCATTCTTGATTTCCTCTCGAGCTAGTTGTACAACCCTTTTAACTTTGGATGCTATGCATAAGTATTTGAAGAACCTCTGGTGAGCAGACCAGAACTGACCCCACATGGACTTCTTCATTCGTTGCTCGGCATCAATCAGATCTGCAGCTTGCTGAAACCGCTCTCTGGCGATGACCCACTGAAGATACACAATCAACATTTTAGACACTTCATCTTTGAATCCAGTTATTTAAAAATACCAATTAAATCAAAATAATGTTAAGTGCAAGACCATTTAATATTAATTTAATAAATCATCTTTAGTAACTTGGGAATCTATTTCTCAGGATACACAGTTGTCTCAAGTTTCTTATTACCTAATGCAGTTATTTACAAAATAATGTGATTTTAAGAACTATGCAACTGAAATAAATGGCTCTAACTTATGAATTACCTTAACAAAATGAAAACATGGAAAATCTGAAATATAAGAACATTGGTTAGGCCAGGCGCAGTGGCTGAGGCCTGTAATCCCAGCACTTTAGGAGGTTGAGGCAAGTGAATCACTTGAGCCCAGATCAGGCTGAGCAACACTATAAAACCTCATCTCTGCCAAAAAATACAAAAATTAGCCAGGCACGGTGGCATGTGCCTGCAGTCCCTGTTACTCAGGAGGCAGAGTTGGGAGGACTCCTTGAACCTGATTGGTAGAGGTTGCAGAAAGCCAAGATCACACCACTGTACTCCAGTCTGGGCGACAGAGTAAGACCCTGCCTCAAAAGAAAAAAAAACAAAACCAAAAACAAAACCAAAAAAACCACATTGGTTAAACAGCCTATCATCTGGTAACTCATCTGGTTTTTTTGTTTTGTTTTGTTTTTGCTTTTGTTTTGCGATGGAGTCTCCCTCTGTTACCCAAGCTGGAGTGCAGTGGGACAATCTTGGTTCACTGCAGCCTCCGCCTCCTGGGTTCAAGCAATTCTCCTGCCTCAGCCTCCCCAAGTAGTTGGCACTACAGGCGCGTGCCACCATGCCTGGTTAATTTTTTTTTGTACTTTTAGTAGAGATGAGGTTTCAACATGTAGGCCAGGCTGGTCTCGAACTCTTGACCTCAGGTGATCCACTCGCCTTAGCCTCCCAAGTGCTGGCATTAGGCATGAGCCACCGCGCCTGGCTTCATCTGCTGTTTTATAGCAGAAATACATTCCCACGGGCAGGAGGCATCACAATCACCAAAACTAACAGAAACATTATCAGATACATTAAATAAACACTAGGAAAGAAGAAAAATTCCTCACCAGCTTGACGGCTTTGTTATACATTTTAACATAGCTCTGAGAAAGAAGAACTTCCTCAATTTTGAAGGTCACTCCAGTAAAGCTCAGCTGTCGAGCAATGTACATTCCTCTAAGCTTCATATCCATAGCAACTATTTCCATGGCACCAACTCCTCTGAATAAAATTAAAACATACAGTAACTACCAATAAAGTAGAATTTTAACATACAGAGAATGGGCTTTAGGAATAACACATTTCTTAGGTTGCTACTGAAAACAGTATATACCGTAAACTGCATTACCTCCGTTCTACTGCTTGAATAAAATCACTGAATTCTCTAAATGGAGTACCCTCACCCCATATGCCAAGACGGTTCATATAGGCCATGTTGCGTGGTTCAGAAGCACCTGAAAATCCCACAAATGAAATATATTATAGTTGAAAAAATAACATACTATATATTTTTAAATAAATAACTACTCACCAGTTGCACTAGCATAAACAACTCTGGCTTTTGGCAATTTGTTCTGAAGCTCTAAAACTGCTAAGCCTGTCTTGGTTGGCTTTGAAGAACCAACAGGACATAAGTTTTTGGCTTTATGACACTCATCAAACACTATCTAAATGGAATGAATTAAGGAATGTACCACAACAATATTAAGTATCTCCAGTCTTTCAAGAAGAGTTAACTTTTATTTCCCTGATGCCTTCTGATTGTCTATTTTATGACTACAAATACAAAGGAAGTCCTATGGGCCTTTCCCCAGTTACATCCTCCTCCCTCTCTAGCCTCAAAGACATTCACTGAATTTGGAATTTATCTAAACCAGCAATTTGCTTCTAAATTAAAACAGAGAAAGAACCCACTGCAGCAAGAAGTTGTTATTTGGTAACTTGTATCAGCAGAAGCATGATTGGTAACCAACTTAATCAGCATTTCCAAAAGTGACGTTCCTCATGCAGGACAGTTAAAAGACATACTATGAACAAGTTTGGGACCACTAAGTTCTAACAGTTTTCTTTCTCTTAATCTTCTCAGGTATTCTGCTATGTAAATATGCAATGTTAATCCTCAAAAGGGGAATACAGTATTCAGTATTCCTCACACCTATTAACATTTTTCTAAACCAGGAGGTTAGTTTCCTATCTGACAGGTTAAAAAACCGAATCAACTTTCCAATCCCTTTGTACTCTAGGTAATCATTAAAGTTTATACTCCAGCAGTTCGTTTAATCTCAAGATTCCTGTTTCCCAAAAGTCTACCCTTTTACAATTTTGTTATCATTTAAAAATAGAAAAATATTTGCCATAAAGGATACCACTCCATCGAAGTCATCACCACACCAGTGCAGAAGTTGTTTTAACCTAGTTTTGTACTTGCCGCCAGACTGGCTTTCACCAATAAGTGAAGAGTAAGTAGCAAAAATAACACCCTTTTTCACACTCCCATTATGTTTGGAAGAAATTTTTCCATATTTAAACTAAAAAAGAAAAGAAAAGAATTTAGTTAATTAGCCTACCTTTCTCTCTGAAACATTTATCCCAACTAAACATTCACAAGCAGGAACTCTTGTTAGGCCCATGACAGGCTTCAGAAAACAAAAGTACAAGGAGACACGAATTTCTTTGTATAGATGTACATAACACAAACACACAACTTTATAGTACAAAAATCCAGTTTTTGGTAGAGCACAGTGGCTCACGCCTGTAATCCCAACACTTTGGGAGGTCAAGGTGGGTGGATCGCTTGAGCTCAGGAGTTCAAGACCAGCCTGGCTAATATAGTGAAACCCCATCTCTGCAAAAAATAAAAAATTAGCCAGGCATCATGGAGCATGTCTGTAGTCCCAGCTACACCAGAAGCTGAGGTGGGAGAATTGCTTGAGCCTAGGAGACAGAGGTTGCAGTGAGCGGAGATTGCGCCACTGCACTTCATTCTGGGAGACAGAGCTGAGATCTTTAAAAAAAAAAAAAAAAATCCAGTTTTCAAAGTCTTAAAAACTTTATTACCATGAAAAAACATTAAAAACCAAACTCCCCTATAAGAAAAAAAAGTCACAACTTACATTTATTGTGCACTTACTATATGCAAAACACCGTGATTAATTTCTGATACATAAGAATTATGAGTAGTTGTTAATGCGCCCTTCTAATACTACTCTGAAATAAAAAAAAAAAATTCTAGATGCCAGTTACATCCTTTTAGTTCTGAACTATACACAGTCATTCAAGACACAGTATTTTACAGCCACAAATCCACCCAGTAAAACCCACTGGGCAACAAGTGGGTTTAGGGCAATACTAAATTCAACTTAGGACTCACATGGGAAGTAGAGGTGCAGTTACTTATTTTCAAAGGGCTACTAGAGAGGCCCTTCCAGGAACCCTATCAGTCTATTTTAACCTTATAACACCAACAACTGGTGTATGCAGAGTAAGTCAGTAAAGATTTGCTAACTGAACCTCAACATTCTAAAACACACTGGTATACGTTGTCTTTCACCTTACAGAACTGTTTTCACATAAGCAGAGGTATGGGTAACTCAAGTCCATTAGCTGTAAAAATACTGAAACTGGTCTGCCCAAGCCATAACTATCTATATCACGTGGGATTTGGTGACCTATAGTGCAAGGTATCCCAACTGTCTACACTGCACCCTTATGACATATAAACTATAGAAGACAGACACAAGAACACTGAAAATTGAGAGAATCGACTGGTGTGCACTGTACACTTAGAGCACATCTCAATTCCGACTGGTCATTTACACTGCTCAATAGCCACATGTGATGAGTGGCTACGGCGTCAGCGTTTAGCACACAGGAATCCACAAACCAACAATAGTGGCTAGCACTCACTATGCTTTTTGTGGAGTAACATCAAAGTTTTCAAAAAAGTTTCCCCTTATATAGATAGCTATTATTATTCTTATCTCACAGATGAGTCAATATTTATTGAATGACCAACTGAATAAAAAGATTTCATACCTTATTTAATGAATGAACCAAAATGTTTTTTGCTCCAATATCCCTTAAATCTCTTTCAGCATCATACTTTAAGTCATTTGAAACACTAAACCTGCCAAAATATTAAAAAGCACAAATTAAATACAAATTATATTATTCTGGAATTCAGGAATTTTTTTTTTTTTTTTTTTTTGAGATGGAGTCTCGCTGTCGCCCAGACTGGAGTGCAGTGGCCGGATCTCAGCTCACTGCAAGCTCCGCCTCCCGGGTTTACGCCATTCTCCTGCCTCAGCCTCCGGAGCAGCTGGGACTACAGGCGCCCGCCACCTCGCCCGGCTAGTTTTTTCTATTTAGTAGAGACGGGGTTTCACCGTGTTAGCCAGGACGGTCTCGATCTCCTGACCTCGTGATCCGCCCATCTTGGCCTCCCAAAGTGCTGGGACTACAGGCTTGAGCAACCGCGCCCGGCCGGAATTCAGGAATAAAGCCAGGTCGTGACACTTCAAAAATAAAACGAAAAATACACTTACTCATTGAAACCAATCCCACTGAGTGCAGTGGCTCACAACTGTAATCCCAGCACTTTGGGAGCCTGAGGCAGGAGGACTGCTTGAGCCCAGGAGTTCAAGACCAGCCTGGGCAACTACAACAAGAACCCGTATCTACAAAAAATTAGCCAAGCATGGTAGTAGTGTACGCCTGTAGTCCCAGCTACTCAGGAGGCTGAGGCAGGAGAATTGCTTGAGCCCCAGAGGTGAGGCTGCAGTGAGCCAGAAATGTGCCACAGCACTCCAGCCTGGGTGACAAAGACTCTGTCTTGAGGGGAAGGGGGATCCCATCCCCACATGCTAAAGTAATTATTCACTAACAAAAGCTTCCACAGCCAGTTTTTTTTTTTCTTTTTGAGATGGTGTCTCACTCTGTCACCCAGGCTGGAGTGCAGTGGCGCAATCTCGGCTCACTGCAAACTTTGCCTCCCAGATTCACGCCATTCTCCTGCCTCAGCCTCCCGAGGAGCTGGGACTACAGGCACCAACCATGACGCCTGGCTAATTTTTTTTATTTTTAGTAGAGATGGAGTTTCACTGTTGTTAGCCAGGATGGTCTCGATCTCCTGACCTCGTGATTAGCCGCGCCCAGCCCAGAGCCAGTTTTTAAACACTTACCACAATGCTCGTTTTCTACTCAACAAATAATTTTCATAGATGATTCCTGCTATCGTCCTTCCTTTTCCTACACCAGCACCATCACCTATTAAGAAGCCAGCACGATCTCCATTAGGTAGGAAAGTTTCATGTTGCTGAAAAACAAAAAGCTGATAATTAATATAATCCTTCAGATATTTTGGTGATCAATCTTTCATACACTGTTTTTAGGAATAGAAGTATATTGATGTTATCTGTTTTTTGTTTTGTATACATTTTTTGTGACTTTGTTTTTACATAAATTTCATACAGTTTTGGATTTTTTTTTTTTTTTTTGAGACAGAGTCTTCCTCTGTCGCCCAGGCTGGAGTGCAGTGGCACAATCTCGGCTCACTGCAAGCTCCACCTCCCAGGTTCATGCCATTCTCCTGCCTCAGTCTCTGAGTAGCTGGGGCTACAGGCGCCTGCCACCACACCTGGCTAAATTTTTTGTATTTTTAGTAGAGACGGGGTTTCACCACGTCAGCCAGGATGGTCTCGATCTCCTGACCTCGTGATCCGCCTGCCTCAGCTTCCCAAAGTGCTGAGCCACCACGCCCAGCCAAATTTCAAAGTTTTGGCTTTTAATGTGGATACTTTCTTTTCTCTTTTCTTTTTCTGAGATGAAGTCTCACTCTGTCACCAGGCTGAAGTGCAGTGGCACAATCTTGGCTCACTGCAACCTCTGACTCCCTACTGAAGCTATTTTCCTGCCTCAGCCTCCCGAGTATCTGGGATGACAGGCAGGCGCCACCACATCCAGCTAACTTTTTGTATTTTTAGTAGGTGGGTTTCACTGTGTTGACCAAGATGGTCTCGATCTCCTGACCTCATGATGCACACGCCTTGGCCTCCCAAAGTGCTGTGATTACAGGCGTGAGCCACCGCACTCAGCTTAATGTGGATACTTTCTACATATTTACTGTATATTATTTCCTGATACTCTCCCATGCATCAGGTAACTAAAGTTAACCAACTGGTGAGCCCGCCTACTCCCCTCATCAACACTTGCAGAATCAAATAGAAAGACTTTTTTTTTTTTGGAGACAGAATTTCGCTCTTGTTGCCCAGGCTGGAGTGCAATGGCACAATTTTGGCTCACCGCAACCTCCGCCTCCTGAGTTCAAGCGATTCTCCTGCCTCACCCTCCCAAGTAGCTGAGATTACAGGTGTGTGCCACCATGCATGGCTAGTTTTGTATTTTAAGTAGAGACGGGGTTTCACCACATTGGCCAGGCTGTTCTCAAACTCCCGACCCGCCCGCCTCAGCCTTCCAAAGTGCTGGGATTATAGGCGTGAGCCACCACACCCAGCCAGTGGTTTCTTTTTGTTTTTTGTTTTTTTTTTTTTGAGACAGTCTTGGCTCACTGCAACCTCCACATCCTGGATTTAAGCGACTCTCCTTAGGTTCCTGAGTAGGTGGGACTACAGGTGTGCACCACTATGCCTGGCTAATTTTTGTATTTTTGGTAGAGACAGGGTTTCACCACGTTGGCCAGGCTGGTCTCAAATTCCTGACCTCAGGATGACCCAACTGACTCGGCCTCCCAAACTGCTGGGACTGGGCTGGGCACGGTGGCTCACGCCTGTAATCCCAGCACTTTGGGAGGCTGACGTGGGTGGATCATGAGGTCAGGAAATCGACACCATCTTGGCTAACATGGTGAAACCCCAACTCCACTAAAAGTAGAAAAAATTAGCCAGGTGTGGTGGCGGGCACCTCTAGCCCCAGCTACTCAGGAGGATGAGGAAGGAGAATGGCCTGAACCTGGGGAGGTGGAGGCTCCAGTGAGCCTAGATTGCACCACTGCACTCCAGCCTGGGTGACAAAGCGAGACTCCATCTCAATATAAGTTTTGTATCACACAAAATCTGGAGGATAAATGGCTATTTTGGTCATTACTTATTTTACAGATACAGAATATGACTGAAATCACTTTAAGACAACCGTTTAACTCTACCTCACATCATTTTAAAAGCCCACACAACACCCCACAGTCCAATAATATCACAGTTTATGCAATCACCCCCCAACAATGTGGATGCTCAAATCTTTTCCAGTTGGGGGGACCAAAGGTACAACAAATATCATTCTGCGTATGTTCTTATCTACAGTTCTAGGGAACACACTCCTAGGAATGGGTATATATATACACACACACACACACATAATTTTTTTTTTTTTTTTTTTGAGACAGGGTCTTGTTCCCATCACCCAGGCTGGAGTGACAAGATCACAGCTTATTACAGCCTCAACTTCCCTGGCTGAGGTAATTCCCCTACCTCAGCCTCCCGAGAAACTGGGACTATAGGCGCATGCCACTACATTCAGCTAATTTTTTGTATTTTTAGTAGACATGATGTTTCACCATGTTACCCAGACTGGTCCTGAACTCCTGGGCTCAAGCACCCAGCTCAGCCTCCCAAAGTGCTGGGATTGCAGAAATGAGCCACTGCGCCCAGTCGATATACTTTTTTTTTTTTTTTTTTTTTGAGATGGAGTCTCGCTCTGTTGCCCAGGCTGGAGTGCTGTGGCGCCATCTCGGCTCACTGCAAGCTCCACCTCCCAGGTTCAAGCCATTCTCCTGCCTCAGCCTCCGAGTAGCTGGGAATACAGGCACCCGCCACCACGTCCTGCTAATTTTTTTGTATTTTTAGTAGAGACGGGGTTTCACTGTGTTAGCCAGGATGGTCTCGATCTCCTAACCTTGTGATCCGCCCGTCTCGGCCTCACAAAGTGCTGGGATTACAGGCGTAAGCCACCATGCCCGGCCCATATTTTTAATTTTAATAGATACTCTCAGTAAATTCCAAGAAAGTTATAACATTTGCCATTTCCACTGGAAATGCACTACCTGTATCTCTTCTACACTTCTAAATTTAATTTTCCAACACATTAAACTTTAATAAAAATCACATTTACAAGGTTTTCATACAAGGAAAAGTTACCTTTAGATTGAAACAACTATGTTATATGGAATAGGATAAAATAATTATTGTAATAATTATGAAATATTATTGCTTACCTGGGCTGCATATGTAATTGCCTCAAGCTGCAATGCTGATAACCAGCCATTATCAATGGTTTCCTCAGAAATGGATGTTTTGTACCAAACATCAGGAGGAGTAACACTGGATAAAGAGCTGGTTTCCACTACAGCATCTGGATGACGCAGGCCAATTTTTACTAAACAAAAATGTAAAAACAAAATATTTTAATTATTTTAAGTAATAACATTTCTAGTTTCATTATAAGATATTTTAATGTTTTTCTTATGACAAAGAAAATAATTAAAAAGTATTCACTCTGGGCTTCTATAAAAAGT
Organism: Piliocolobus tephrosceles; assembly: GCF_002776525.5. NCBI lineage: Eukaryota > Metazoa > Chordata > Mammalia > Primates > Cercopithecidae > Piliocolobus > Piliocolobus tephrosceles. Next base: position 121,148,218 of record NC_045443.1, read on the forward strand.
CACTGATGATAAAAGTAGTATCTATATTTGATTAAAATAATTTATCAACTACATATGGTTAAAATAGAGACATGGGCCAGGTGGGTGGCTCATGCCTGTAATCCCAGCACTTTGGGAGGCCGAGGGATCACTTGAGGTCAAGCATTCAAGACCAGCGTGGCCAACATAGCAAAACCCTGTCTCTACTAAAAATACAAAAATTAGCTGGGCATGTTGGCACACGCCTGTAATTCTAGCTACTCAGGAGGCTGAGGAATGAGAATTGCTTGAACCCAGGAGACGGAGGTTGCAATGAGCCAAGACTGCGCCACTGCACTCCAGCCTGAGTGGAGTGAGCCTCTGTCTCAAAAAATAAATAAATAAACTTAAATAATAAATAAAATAAAAGAGATTTGCTGATAAAAAAGATCTTAAAAAACACTAACTTGGTTCATACCAACCAGGTTCTCTAGTAGTAACAGAACATCATGCCAGATTAAGGAGTTCAGTTACTTCAATCCTTCACTCAGTAAAACAAAAGTTTGCAATATAATTATACTTTGAGGCTAGGCATGAAGGCTCATGCTTATAATCTCAGCACTTTGGGAGGCCAAAGCAGGAGTATCATTTGAGGCCAAGAGTTTAAGACCAGCCTCCCCAACATAGTGAGACCTTTATCTCTACAATTAAAATCCAAAAATTAGCTGGGCATGGTGGTGGGACTTGTGGTCTGAGCTACTCAGGAGGCTGAGGTGGGAGGACTGCTTGAGCCTTGAGGGCTGAGGCTGCAGTGAGCTAAGATTGCGCCACTGCCTGGCTGGGTGTGGTGGCTCACGCCTGTAATCCCAGCACTTTGGGAGGCCAAGGTGGGCGGATCTCCTGAGGTCAGGCATTCGAGACCAGCCTGGCCAACACGGTGAAACCCCATCTCTACTAAAAATAGAAAATCAGCCAGGTATGGTGGTGCATGCCTGTAATCCTAGCTACTCAGGAGACTGAGCCACGAGAATTGCTTGAATCCAGGAGGGATCCTGGGAGGCGGGGGTTGCAGTGAGGCGAGAGCATGCCACTGCACTCCAGACTGAGTAAAGAACCAGACCCCGTCTTAAAAATAATAATATATTTTACTTTGAAACGTATTTGAAAGACAAACTTGGCTATAAAATTAAACAACCAAGTCCCCAAAATGTACAATATGAATACATTAAAATAATGATCAGGGAACTTTTTCTGTAAAGGGTCTAAGAATGATTTTGCCATTTTAGGCCATCCTGTCTCTTGTACAACTACTTAACATTGCTGTTGTAGTGTCAACGCAGCCATAGATAATATGTAAACCAATAAACATGCCTATGTTATAATAAAACTTTATTTACTATAAAAGAGGGAGTGGTCCAGATTGAGTTTGCTGCCTTCTGGTTTAAAGGGCCATAAACTCTTTCAATCCTTTTGCAAAATGATTATTGGAATAAAAAAAACAGAAGTTCAGATAGGACCCCTAAAATTCATTATAGGTGACCAGAAAAGGATGGAATTTTGGATTCTATGAGTAGTTCATAAAAAGAGAATTGTAGATCAATTCAAATGGTATTATTAGTGGCTTTTTATAGAAACCAAGACTACACGAAAGACAAATTCTAGACACAGATTTGTTTCCTGTAACAACGAAAAAGTGAAAATTTTATGCAAATACTAAAAACCTAATTTTCAACTTCATACAGTAGCTGCTAAAAAAAAGAATCATGGTTATACAAAAGGGAGAAACAAAGTTAATTAAAAACTATGGAATTCAAATAGCACAATTATTTTTATAATTTCAATGTTTTAACAATTTTAGACAAGTTGTATTAAATATGTATCTTAGCTTTATATATCTTTACAATTACCTTTGATTTTTATAATCACTACTCCTACGAACAAAATTAACTTAAAATCCAAGCTTCTTTAGTTTTGGTTTTAAAAGACTCTGACCTAAAGATTCTAAATTTATATGGAAAAAAACAAAACAAAACAAAAAGCAGCAAAGAAACCACAGTAAAACTTTGATGTAAGTAACTGACAAATCCCAAAGACATACATTTTATTGGCATGTATTCTGCATAGGTTTCTGCATGACCCATTTCTTCTTCATCTTCTTCCTCTGGTTCATCATCTTCTTTTACAACAGGAACCTTCTGTAATACAGAAAGAGTACAATTAATCCCAAATCCAGGGACCAGACGCCAAGCCAACACACAGAAAAACTCTTGTAGGAACACCTACGATTTTCCATCATGGAAACACAACGCGCCACCTTAATACTCTCCTAAAATCTGGGCCACACTTCGTGGCTTTCCTGCTTCTCCAATAATGAGCACAGACAACGAGGACCTACTCTGTCTCTTACCCACAAATGGGTCACCACAAGACTCCATGTCCTTCCGGCCACCATCATGTCAAGCTACTTTCCCCTTCAATACTGCCTACCATCCCTCCTTGATGTCCAGAACTCTCTCTGCACTCAGACTTCACCTTCATTCTAGTTCCAGGAGAAAGAGCAAGCAGTGTGCCTGGCTTTTCCTAGTGCAGAACTGGAGTGAACCCTAGCAAAGGTGGATGGGCCCCAAAGGACCCTGCTTCACCGCAAGCAGGACCTCTCAGTCTCACATCCCACCTTCTTCTCAGTTCACTTCTATTTGTCTGCTTTCTCGCATATCCTAAAACCAAAACCCCAGAAGACTGGAGTTTATTTTAAAGGCTCTTATGAAGAACAGAAAAATTTACCTCAGACTTCTGTGTCTCCACAGGTGCAATCATGATCATATATAAGATGGCCATATAGGGCCGGGCGCGGTGGCTCAAGCCTGTAATCCCAGCACTTTGGGAGGCCGAAACAGGTGGATCACGAGATCAGGAGATAGAGACCATCCTGGCTAACATGGTGAAACCCCGTCTCTACTAAAAAAATACAAAAAACTAGCCGGGCGAGGTGGTGGGCGCCTGTAATCCCAGCTACTCGGGAGGCTGAGGCAGGAGAATGGCGTGAACCCGGGAGGCGGAGCTTGCAGTGAGCTGAGATCCGGTCACTGCACTCCAGCCTGGGCGACAGAGTGAGACTCCGTCTCAAAAAAAAAAAAAAAAAAAAAAAAAGATGGCCATATAATTTATTCTCCAAACCCTGGCACATTTGAGTTGGGGAGCTACTGAGGATTACACTGAGAAAACAGAAGGAAACCCAGACTGTCCTCGGCAAACCAAGTGAATGGTCACCACTGTTATGCTTCCCGATTCTTCCTCTACAGGATCTTAAAGGAATAAAGGAAGATCCGGAACAAGCCACTTTTCATTACCAGTACAATCCTTAGGCAATTGTTTATCAGCGTGCACTTGTCCAGGGAAGAATATAAAGAAACTGTTGGGAAACTCAGTATGCCAAGGGAAGAGGAGAACAAAAACCTACAGGTTAAGACAAATTAAGGCAAGATCAAGGCAGCATTAAAAGTTAAGGACGGCCGGGCACAGTGGCTCACGCCTGTAATCCCAGCACTTTGGGAGGCTGAGACGGGCGGATCACGAGGTCAGGAGATCGAGACCATCCTGGCTAACACAGTGAAACCCTGTCTCTACCGAAAATACAAAAAATTAGCCGGGCGTGGTGGTGCGTGCCTGTAGTCCCAGTTACTCGGAGGCTGAGGCAGGAGAATGGTGTGAACCCAGGAAGCGGAGCTTGCAGTGAGCCAAGATGGTGCCACTGCACTCCAGCCTGGGCGACAAAGCGAGACTCCGTCTCAAAAAAAAAAAAAAAAGTTAAGGACAGGCTCTTTTTCCATTTACCTCAGAATCTAGAGCAGAATATGGGTTGCAAATAGATAATAAATGTGAAATGGAAAAGAGGTGAGACATAACCATCCAATCAACATTAACCCATGGAGTCTTTAGATAAAATCTAAGAACTTGGAATGTTCTCAGAAATTATGCTAAAATAAAAATTTCAGAAATTTGAGGCAAAATAGGACTGGCCAAAGGAATAGATATGAATCTCAATTCTGCTGTTATTTAACTGTGTAGTCTGTTTTTAATTTAGGCAAATTACCTAAATTCTGGGTCCTCTCCACCCCATCTAACCCTGTTCTCGCTTATAAAATAGAAATGTATTCTACGCTAAGATAAACAGCCTCCATTCTCCCTCCATCCTTTATTCTTCTACCTAGAGTTTTTAAAAATCATCATAAAATTGATGATAATTGAATAACTGAAGGATAAGTTGGTAATACTGAAGGACCACTATATCCAGGGAACAAACAAGTAACACCTTGAAGCCAGGTGCATGTGAGATGGCAACTGACATCAAATTCAGGTCAAACAGATAACTCGGGTAAGGGAGACCATGGTACCTGGGAAATCTTTGCCCGGGCGAGGTGGCTTACGCCTGTAATCCCAGCACTTGGGCGGCAGGGGCTGGCGGATCACCTGAGGTCAGGAGTTCAAGACCAGCCTGGCCAACATGGCAAAACCCCATCTCTACTAAAACATACAGGCCAGGCGGTGCCTCACGCCTGAAATCCCAGCACTTTAGGAGGCCGAGGCGGGTGAATCATGAGGTCAGGAGTTTAAGACCAGCCTGGCCAAGATGGTGACACCCCGTCTCTACTAAAAAATCCAAAAAAAAAAAACAAATTGCAGGGTGTAGTGGCAGGCGCCTGTAATCCCAACTACTTGGGAGGCTGAGGCAGAGAACTGCTTGAACCCGGGAAGGGGAGGATGCAGCGAGACAAGACTGCACCAATGCACTCCAGCCTGTGTGAGACTCCATCTAAAAATAAATAAATAAATAAAATAAAAAATACAAAAATCATCTGGGTATGGCAGGGAAGAAGTAGGGGGGACCGTCTGTAATTCCACCTGCTCAGGAGGCTGAGGCAGGACAATCACTTGAACCTGGGAGGCAGAGGTTGCAGTGAGCTGAGATCATGCCACTGCCCTCCAGCCTGGGTGACACAGCAAGACACCATCTTAAAACACACACACACACATATTTCTCAACTACTTTGGTTCATGCGCTATCAGACTGCAGTCTCTCTGAGATGTTACTTAACTGCTAGGCCAATAAAAACTTATAGCATGGCCGGGCGCAGTGGCTCAAGCCTGTAATCCCAGCACTTTGGGAGGCCGAGACGGGCGGATCACGAGGTCAGGAGATCGAGACCATCCTGGCTAACACGGTGAAACCCCGTCTCTACTAAACAATAGAAAAAACTAGCCGGGCGAGGTGGTGGGCGCCTCTAGTCCCAGCTACTCGGGAGGCTGAGGCAGGAGAATGGCGTAAACCCGGGAGGCGGAGCTTGCAGTGAGCTGAGATCCGGCCACTGCACTCCAGCCCGGGCGACAGAGCGAGACTCCGTCTCAAAAAAATAAAATAAAATAAAAATAAAAAATAAAAAATCTGCAAGTTTTAACCACCCTGGTTAGTATCTATATTATTCCAGCAAGGTTTAAGTGCAGCCATTAGTTTCTATGCCTGTATAGCTTCTCCCCAACCCAAAAACAGCTTTCTGAGGGTTGTTCCATATAGAACACTTTTAGTTGAGTACTCTCTTACTAAACAAAAATAAAGACACAATTATTTGAAACTCACCATAGTTGGGGAAAAGCTCCTCATTTTCATGTCGTTTATCCACATTCTAGCTCCTTCTTTATTAGAAGATTCTTTCTTTACTGTACCATTGCTTACATCAGCTGAGGAGGAAAAAATCAATTTACATTTATAAGAAAATTCCGACCTTATTTCCCCATTATTTAAAAATCCAGAAGTTTAAGGCCGGTGCAGTGGCTCACGCCTGTAATCCCAGCACTTTGGGACACTGAGGCGTGTGGATAACAAGATCAAGAGTTCAAGACCAGCTTGGCCAAGATGGTGAAACCCACTCTCTACTAAAAAATACAGAAACAAGCTGGGTGTGGTGGGGGGTGCCTGTAGTCCTAGCTACTCAGGAGGCTGAGGTAGGAGAACGGTGTGAACCCAGGAGGCAGAGCTTGCAGTGAGCTGAGACAGCGCCACTAGACTCCAGCCTAGGCGACAAAGCGAAACCCTGTCTCAAAAAAAAAAAAAAAAAAAAAGGGCCAGGAGAAGTGGCTCACGCCTGTAATCCCAGCACTTTGGGAGGCCGAGGTGGTGGATCACCTAAGGTTAGGAGTTCAAGACCAGCCTGACCAAAATGGAGAAACCCCATCTCTACTAAAAATACAAAATTAGCTAGGCATGGTGGCACATGCTCATAATCCCAGCTACTCGGGAGGCTGAGGCAGACAACTACTTGAACCCGGGAGGCGGAGGTTGCAGTGGGCAGATTGCGCCACTGTACTCCAGTCTGGGCAACAAGAGCAAAACTGTGTCTCAAAAAAATTAATAAATAAATAAATATTAAAAAATAAAAATACAAAAAACAATTAGCCGGGCGTGGTGGCAGGCGCCTGTAGTCCCAGCTACTCGGGAGGCTGAGGCAGGAGAATGGCGTGAAATCATGAGGCGGAGCCTGCACTGAGCCGAGATCACGCCACTCCAGGCACTCCAGCCTGGACGATAGAGCAAGACTCCGTCTCAAAAAAAGAAAGAAAAGAAAACCAAAAAAACCCCAAACCTGGGGTTATCACCCAAAAGGAATCAATTTCATGTGATCTGGTGGTACTTGCTAATTTTCAAGGCAAAATAATTATTTCTAGAAGAAGAAAAATCTATTTTGGAACTCCTTACTTCCTCCTGCTCCCAGAGTAAAGATCCAAACAATGAACTTCCTTCTTCTATACCACTGGTTTTCAAACTCTTTTAAATATAGCAATAAAATCTCAGAATCCACTTATCAATCATCAGAGCTGCTTGACTGAATAGGGGTGGGGATATCCAGTCCAGAACCCCTGGAACCACCCTTCAGCCTCCAAGGATCCCTGAAGTCCTCACAGTACCTGGAATTCTTGAGATAGAGGTGTGGAAATCACTGCCTTTAGGGAAGAGAGTGCTAACACCAGGAGGACTGATCAGCATTTCATCTATTCTAGCAAAAGATGAAGAACATTTGGGAGGACTATCACTTGGACTCTAAAACGAGTACAACTAATTCAGGCATTCACAGGACAGGTGCAGTGGCTCACGCCTGTAATCCCAGAACTTTGGGAGGCCAAGGTGGGCTGATCACTTGAGGTCAGGAGTTCAAGACCAGCATGGCCAACGTGGTGGAACCCCGTCTCTACTAAAAATAGCCAGGCTTGGTGGCTCATGCCTGTAATCCCAGCTATTCGGGAGGCTGAAGCAGGAGAAACACTTTTTTTTTTTTTTTGAGACGGAGTCTTGCTCTGTCGCCCAGGCTGGAGTGCAGTGGCCGGATCTCAGCTCACTGCAAGCTCCGCCTCCCGGGTTTACGCCATTCTCCTGCCTCAGCCTCCCGAGTAGCTGGGACTACAGGTGCCCGCCACCTTGCCCGGCTAGCTTTTTTGTATTTTTTAGTAGAGACGGGGTTTCACCGTGTTAGCCAGGATGGTCTCGATCTCCTGATCTCGTGATCCGCCCATCTCGGCCTCCCAAAGTGCTGGGATTACAGGCTTGAGCCACCACACCCGGCCGAGAATCACTTTAACTCAAGAGGCAGAGGTTACAGTGAGCCGATCATGTCACTGCACTCCAGCCTGGGCGATGGAATGAGACTCCGTCTTACAAAAAAATTAAAAAATAAAAATAAAGTATTAACAAAACAAGGCAACTAGAACAGAGATGATATTTGGAGGCATGATTTATTATAATTGTGAAAGAGGCAGTGATCAGCTCCTAGTTTTAAGACCAGAGAAAGTGACAGGTTAGAAATCCAAAGGGGTGGCTGGGCGCGGTGGCTCACGCCTGTAATCCCAGCACTTTGGGAGGCCGAGGCGGGTGGATCACGAGGTCAGGAGATTGAGACCATCCTGGCCTACACAGTGAAACCCCGTCTCTACTAAAAAATACAAAAAACTAGCCAGGCGAGATGGCGGGCGCCTGTAGTCCCAGCTACTCGGGAGGCTGAGGCAGGAGAATGGCGTGAACCCGGGAGGCGGAGCTTGCAGTGAGCCGAGATTGTGCCACTGCACTCCAGCCTGGGCGACAGAGCAAGACTCCGTCTCAAAAAAAAAAAAAAAAAAAAAAAAAAGAAATCCAAAGGGGTAATAACCACACAGAAAAGAGGTAGAACATGCAACACCCTTGCTTTCTGCAGTTCCATATTTTCAATGTTTTTCCCCTTCAGTAAAAAGAGGACCATCTCCTACAACAAAAAACTGTATCTTTAGCATTCACTTACCATATTATTATTATTTTTTTTTGAGACAGTCTTGCTCTGTTGCCCAGGCTGGAGTACAGTGGCGCCATCTCAGCTCACCACAACCTCTGCCTCCTGGGTTCAAGCAATTCCCTGCCTCAGCCTTCCAAGTAGTTGAGATTACAGACGCCTGTCACCATGCCCAGCTAATTTTTGTATTTTTAGTAGAGATGGGGTTTCACCGTCTTGGCCAGGCTGGTCTTGAACTCCTGACCTCATGATCCACCCACCTCGGGCTCCAAACATGCTGGGATTACAGGCATGAGCCACCGCGCCCAGCCCATCTTTGTTTCTTAGTTGTGATCTAGCTTGACAGTTTCTCAGGCTTCCATACAAGGACAGTCTTGCTGTGCAGCCTTATAAATGCCTGCATTTGTCTTTTTAAAATCACTACCTTAAATATGGGAGAATTTACTGTACTAGGTATCTTGTTCAGCCAGCTCCAAATCCATCCTGTTTTCTGTTTTGGTCTCTAAATTCTTCCCTCACAATAGCATACATTCACTCCTTTAAGTTTCGATGGCATATGCTGATGTGAGGAAGCCACTCATACAAGAAGCAGGCTTCCTCATTAAATCCAAAGACCCTAACGAGAAGCATCTTCCTCCAACTGTCGACCATCCCAAAATCCCTTGCAAGTGATTCCAGAAGCTGCCCTGCATCTCAGCCAGGTCAAGGTCACAGCGCTGCACTCCACAGCAGAAAATGGAATCAGTCCTAAGACAGTTAAAATGATTTCCCAACTTGCATCTCACTGCCAGGTTGCAGTCAGTTCAGGACAATGACCTTGAGAGGAAAACAAAAAAACAAAAACCAAAAAACAAAAAACTACAGCCACAAGGACACAATGGTATGGACCCAAACATAAAAACCAGATGATCTGAAAATTTTTATTACATCTGTCACCTAAGACAAAGTTCTACATTTTCCTATCAACACTTATCAACCATTCTTTTAGAATGCTCTTAGCCCTCTATTTCAGAAAAACACAAGCAGGCCGGGCGTGGTAGCTCACGCTTGTAATTCCAACACCACTCTGGGAGGCTAAGGTGGGCAGACTGTCTGAGCTCAGGTATTCGAGACCAACCTGGCAAACACAGTGAAACCCCATCTCCAGTAAAAATACAAAAATTAGCTGGGCGTGGTGGCACGCTCCTGTAATCCCAGCTACTCGGGAGGCGGAGGCAGGAGTATGGCCTGAACCCATGAGACGGAGGTTGCAGTGAGCGGAGACTGCACCACTGCACTCCAGTCTGGGTGACACACTGAAAGTCCGTCTTAAAAAAAGAAAAACGAAATGCAGAATTGTGGGCTCTACTGAGAATCAGATTCTGCTTTCAAACAAGATCCACAGATGAGTCATAGGTAAATAAAGTGTAAGATGCACTGATTTGTAAAGGATTAAGAAAAATGTTAAATGACTACCTATAATATATAAAATCAGTAAGATTTCATGCTGCTAATGTAGCTACCTGATAATCCCAGAAATTTCATTTCAAAGCTAAACGTTCTACCCAAGGCATCTAAACTTTTGCTTCCCTTGAATTGTGTTAAAGACTGTAAGTACGCAAAACAATGCAGATCAACACCCTTTAATGCCCAGTTCTTTAAAAATTCAAGCAAATGGTTTAAAAAACACACTGACATAGCTTACCAAAGGGAGAAATTTGATACTATTGAAAACAGACTTACTAGCTGCTGTTGCTACTGGCTGAGCAATATTAGCAGGTGGCTTTAGTTTCATGAGTTCATTAAGACTATTATTTTTCAGTAGATCCTTCAGCTGAACTTGGTCTTTTGAAGGTGCACAAGTCATGGCATTTCGTACTATTGGTGCTGAGACTGACGGGCGTGTGCTTGCAGTAGTCTGGATAAACTTAGTTAAAGTGATGGTTTGCCTGTTGGTTGTTACAGGTGGTGTTTTAGTCATTACAATTGTAGATCCCAAGGGTGGAAGATGATTTATTTGATTCAGCACAAATGTTGTAGTAGATGGAGGCTGCTGCTAGACAGAAAACAAAAAACAATACACCACTGAAAAATGCTTTATTCTCTAATGAAACTTATATCCATAAACCTGGAAGAACAACTAAAAATCTAAAATGTATTTTTATCATTGCTTTTCTCTTTCTTTGAAACATAGTCTCATTCTGTCACCCAGGCTGAAGTATGATCATAGCTCACTGCAGCCTTGCCCAACCAGGTTCAAGTGATTCCTGCACCTCAACCTCTCATGTAGCTGGGACTACAGGTGCAAGCCACTATGCGTGGCAAATTTTTTTTTAGAGATAAGAGTCTCACTATGTTGCTCAGGTTGGTCTCAAACTCCTGGGCTCAAGCCATTATCCTACCTCAACCTCCCAAAGTGCTGGGATTACAGGCGTGAGCCACTGTGCCCAGTCTTGCCTAAATATTGGTACTTCATTTTTGATTTGATTAGCTATAAATTACCAAGTTAAAATGCACAACTTTGATGAAAAGAAGATATAGTAGTAATATAACCCTTTCTAAAACTGTCAGGGATGGCAAGCATAAAATGGAACTATCCCACACAAACTGAAAATAATAGGCCTAAGCCAGGCACAGTGGTGTGCACCTGCATTTCCAGCTACTTGGGAGGGTGACACAGGAGGCTCACTTGATTTTAAGACCAGCCTTGGCAAAATAGCAAGACGCCCTCCCACCCCAGTCTCCCCAAAAGACTAGTAACAGAAAGTTTCCAATGCCTTGATTGATGACATTTTCACTTTTTTCCTCCTCAACACTATTTGCTATTTCTCCATGACTCCTTTAATAATGAGTCTTTAATAAAGAGTCTACTATTTACAACTTTTTTTTCCAATATTTTGACTTGTCATCAACGAACATGCTATATATCTTCACATACAAATCTGTTTTTTTTTTTTTTTTGAGGCGGAGTCTCGCTCTGTCGCCCAGGCTGGAGTGCAGTGGCCAGATCTCAGCTCACTGCAAGCTTTGCCTCCTGGGTTTACGCCATTCTCCTGCCTCAGCCTCCCGAGTAGCTGGGACTACAGGTGCCCGCCACCTCGCCCGGCTAGTTTTTGTATTTTTAGTAGAGACGGGGTTTCACCGTGTTAGCCAGGATGGTCTCGATCTCCTGACCTCGTGATCCTCCCATCTCGGCCTCCCAAAGTGCTGGGATTACAGGCTTGAGCCACCGCGCCCGGCCACAAATCTGTTTTTAAAAATATCTTTGTGGGGCTGGGAGGGGTGGCTCACACCTGTAATCCCAGCACTTTGGAACACTGAGGCACACACATTACCTGAGGTCAGGAGTTCAAGACCAGCCTGGCCATCATGGTAAAACCCTGTCTCTATGAAAGATACAAAAATTAGCCAGGACATGGTGGTGGGCACTTACAGTCCCAGCAACTCGGGAGGCTGAAGCAGAAGAATTGCTTGAACCCGGGAGGCAGAGGTTGCAGTGAGCCGAGATGGCGCCACTGCACTCCAGCCTGGGCAACAAAGCGAGATTCCATCTCAAAAATAAAAAAAAATTGAAACAAGAATGAACGACATGTGTCACAAAATAGGATATTGAGAGAGTGGCAAAAAGCAGAACGAGAGAGAGAAAACTATTTCACACTAAAAGGTTATTTTTTAATTAATTATGCTTTTTTTTTTTTTTTTTTTGACAGTCTCGCTCTGTCTTCCAGCCTGGAATGCAGTGGCTCCATTTCAGCTCACTGCAAGCTCCGCCTCCCAGGTTCACGCCATTCTCCTGCCTCAGCCTCCGGAGTAGCTGGGACTACAGGCGCCCGCCACCACGCCCAGCTAATTTTTTGTATTTTTAGTAGAGACAGGGTTTCACCATGTTAGCCAGGATGGTCTCAATCTCCTGATCTTGTGATCCACCCGCCCCAGCCTCCAAAAGTATTGGGATTACAGGCGTGAGCCACTACGCTCGACCTCTTTTTTTCATTTTTTGCTATGAAGTCTTGCTCTGTCACCCAGGCTAGAGTGCAGTGGTTTGGTCTCGGCTCACTGCAACCTCCACTTCCTGGGTTCAAGAGATTCTCCTGCCTCAGCCTCCCAAGTAGCTATGACTATAGGCGTGCACCACCACACCCAGCTAATTTTTGTATTTTTAGTAGAGATAGAGATGGGGTTTCACCATGTTGGCCAGGCTGGTCTTGAACTCCTGACCTCAAGTGATCCATCCACCTTGGCCTCCCAAAGTGCCAGGATTATAGGTATGAACCACCATGCACACCCCGTTTCTTCTTTTATAGAGATGGGGTCTTGCCATTTTGCTCAAGCTGGTCTTGAATTCTTCGGCTCAAGCAATCCTCCTACCTCAGCCTCTCAAAGTGCTGAGAATACAGGTGCGAACCACCACACCTGGCCATGTTTTCTCACTACAGTTCTAAACTATTTTAGAGTAAGGACAAATCTAAGTAATTCTTACCCTCACATTTAATAGTGCTGGAGTAGGTACAGCCTCTGGTTCTTGTTTAACAGGAACTGCTGCTTCGGTCTCCAAACCTAGTTCTAATGCACTAAGTGGCACTGACTGGAGAGAAAACAACATCAGACAAAATATAAAGGACAGCAGTAAATTCTGTTTCAAGGACAAGATTTGCATCTATTAAAAAATATCAAGCTTAACATTCAAACGGAGGTGAAATCACTAACAGCAGATATAATGTAACAATCTCTGCAAGCACAAGATCTCCACAAAACTATACTAACAATTCCTTTTTAAAAACATTTTTGTAGGCCGGGTGTGGTGGCTCATGCCTGTAATCCCAGCACTTTGGGAGGCCAAGGCAGGTGGATCACAAGGTCAGGAGATTGAGACCATCCTGGATGACACGGTGAAACTCTGTATCTACTAAAAATACAAAAAATCAGCCAAGTGTAGTGGTGAGCACCTGTAGTCCCCGCCACTCAGGAGGCTGCAGCAGGAGAATGGCATGAACCTGGGAGGCAGAGCTTGCAGTGAGTGGAGATTGCGCCACTGCATTCCGGCCTAGGCGAGAGAGGGAGACTCAGTCTCAAAAAAAATAAATATATAAATAAAACAAAAAATAAAAACATTAGCCAGGCGTGGAGGCAGGCGCCTGTAATCCCAGCTACTCGGGAGGCTGAGGCAGGAGAATTGCTTGAACCTGAGAGTTGGAGGTTGCAGTAAGCCAAGATCGTGCCACTGCACTCCAGCCTGGGTGACAGAGTGAGACTCTGTCTCAAAAAAAAAAACCAAAAAAATTTTTTTTTAGTCTTTTTTTTTTTTTTTTTAAGGTTAGTCAGGTGGGAGTAGAGGAGAAACAAAGAAATCTGTAACTGGCTGTGATCAATTAGCTATAAACAACACTGCACTCGGACCAGTCTATTTTTTTATTTTTCAGAAACAAGGTCTTGCTCTGTCACCCAGGCTAAAGTACAGTGGCACGATAACAACTCATAATAGCCTCAAACTCCTGAGCTCAAGCGATCCTCCCACCTCAGCCTCCTGGGTAGCTGGGACATCAAGCACACACAACTACGGCCAGTTAATTTTATTTAACTTTTTGTAGAGATAAGGTCTCGCTACGTTGCCCAGGCTGGTCTCGAACTCCTGGGCTCAAGCAATCCTTCAGTCTCAGCCTCCCTAAGTGCTGGGATTACTGGCATGAGACACCCTGCCCAGCCAGAATCTTACATTTTTGCTTTCAGAGAATGTATATGGTGAAGTCACAGAAGAATATCCCTAAATAATTAAACAACTATTAAGGAAATTAAAGATACTCGCATAATAACACTAAACATCTCTTACACTGTCTGTACATTTATAATATCAAAGCAGAAAAAGTGTTATTTTTTGCCTCATAAATCAAAGTGAATATCAACATAAAAATAACATTCAGCCGGGCACAGTGGCTCACACCTGTAATCCCAGCACTTTGGGAGGCTGAGGCAGGCAGATCACAAGGTCAGGAGTTCGAGACCAGCCTGAACAACATGGTGAAACCCCATCTCTACTGAAAATACAAAAATTAGCCAGGCATGGTGGCCCACGCCTGTAATCCCAACTACTCAGGAGGCTGAGGCAAGAGAATTTTGAACCCAGGAGGCAGAGGTCGCAGTGAGCCGAGATGGTGCCACTGCACTCCAGCCTGGGCAACAGAGCGAGACTCCGTCTCAAAAAAAAAAAATTAACACATGTATCTAAAATTAAGGCTTCACAAGTATATTTAAAATTGGGCCAAGCTTGGCTCGCACCTGTAATCCCAACACTTTGGGAGGCTGAGGTGGGCAATCGCTTGAGCTCAGGAGTTCAAGACCAGCCTGGGGCAACATGGCAAATGCTGTCTCTACAAAAAAGACAAAAAATTAGCTGGGCGTGGTGGCGTGTGCCTATAGTCCCAGCTACTTAAAGGGCTGAGGCAGAAGGATTGCTTGAGCCTGGGAGGTCGAGGCTTCAGTGAGCCATGATTGCACCACTGCACTCCAGTCTGGGCCACAGAGTGAGACTATCTCAAAAAAAAAAAAAAAAAAAGTATTTTATAAGAAAAAAACCAAGAAAGAGAGGCTTTGGAAAACTCTTACCTGCTGAACTGACGGGGTAGGCATTGGAGTTGCAAGCCCTGCATCTCCACCATCAATATCAAAGAGGTCATTCGGACTAATTCCACTCTCACTCAAAGCAGCAAGCAGTAAATCTTGCCCTGGTTCCACCATCTTTAAAATGAAATATTAAATATTAACATAAAAAACAAAAATGACAAATATTAACTCCTCTCTAAATATAAACAATCCAACAATCTCTACTAGACCCATTCATTCAATATTAACGAAGAACCTGCCATGTGTCAGGCAAAGAGGATAAAAGAGAAATAGTCTTGGATCCCAAGCTCACTCAAAAATAGAAAGGATAGAGAAGTACATAAATCATAGCACGAGTATATGTCTACAAAAGGCTACGGGAACAGAGAAGGAAATAATGAACTTTGTGGAAGCAGAGATGTTATAAAGATGACAAAGCAGCAGAGCCTCAGGGAATCATCAGGTGGACCAGGATCCTCTGGACTATGCATTCAAAACATAGAGGCATGAAAGAATTTGACATGCTTTAAAAACTATGGCTGGAGGCGGCAGGGCACGTGGCTCATGCCTGTAATCCCAGCACTTCAGGAGGCTGAGGCGGGCGGATCACAAGGTCAGGAGATCGAGACCATCCTGGCTAACATGGTGAAACCCTGTCTCCACTAAAAATAGAAAAATTAGCCAGGCGTGATGGCAGGCACCTGTAGTCCCAGGCACTCGGGAGGCTGAGGCAGGAGAATGGTGTGAACCTGGGAGGTGGAGCTTGCGGTGAGCCGAGATTGCGCCATTGCACTCCGGCCTGGGTGACAGAGCCGGACTCTGTCTCAAAAAAAAAAAAAAAAAAAAAAAACCTATGGCTGGAGGCCAGGGGCAGTGGCTCACACCTGTAATCCCAGCACACTGGGAGGCCAAGCCAGGTGGATCACCTGAGTTCAGAAGTTTGAGACCAGCCTGGCCAAAATGGTGAAACCTTGCCTCTACCAAAAATACAAAAATTAGCCACACGTACTGGCGGGTGCCTGTAATCCCAGCTTCTCCGGAGGCTGAGGCAGGAAAAATCGCTTAAACCAAGAGATGGAGGTTGCAGTGAGCCAAGACTGTGCCACTGCACTCCAGCCTGGGTGACAGAGCGAGACTGCATCTCAAAAAAAAAAAAAAAAAGAAAGAAAAAAGAAAAGAAAAGAGAAAACCTCTGGAGTTAATTCAACATGGCTACGGTATGGAAGCTCAGAACAGAAGTATGGGTCTCAGGCAGGAAATGGCAAGAGCTGAAGTATCATCTACAGCTTTGTACAGCACGGTGGAGAGTCCACTTGCTCCTGTGGGAAACAGGGATTACCAACAAGTTTTCTGATTGAAGACTACTTGACACAGTAGATTTGTGACTTAGGAAGATTACTCATCCGGGCACTGTGGCTCAAGTCTGTAATCCCAGCACCAAAGTGGAGGTACAGGAGGTTAGCTTGAGGCCAGGAGTTCAAGACCTGCCTGGAGACCCCAAATCTAATTTAAAAAATTTTTTTTTAATTAGCCAAGTGTGGTGGTGCAGGCTTGTAGTCCCAGCCACTTGGGAGGAACCTGAGCCCAGGAGTTGGAGACAGCAGGGAGCTGTGATGGCACCACTGCACTCCAGCCTGGGCTACAGAGTAAGACGCCCCCGCCCAACTCAGTAAAGAAAGAAAAAAATAGAAAGATTTGTCAACAGCAATGTGGAAACAAACTAAGAGGGGGCAGAACAAGACCTGGAGTAGAAAGACATCTTGGGAAACTGCCACAGCTGACCATGAGAGAGCTGTATTATAACTGTATGGGGCAGAGAGAAGCGGAAATGGAATCCAAGATACTTACGGAGCTAAATCCATCAGATTTAGCTTAAATACTCAAAATGGAAGCGAGAATATGAAGCATGCCAGAGAAAAAGTATGAGCTGATGAATGGTTACAGCTAAGTCAAGAGAAAAGAAAAAAAAAAACGTTGAGCCTGAAAGACTTGAAGGATGAATTCTATAGAGTTTGAGGGGGGCAGGGGGTTGGGGGGGACTAAAGCCAATTTAAAGTAGACAGATTTTAGTTTGGAGGTTTTTCCAACTATAATCTCAGGGGCCAGACTAAAGTATTCTGCTGCCATGGATTTTTCCCCATTTTATAGGGGGGAAAAAGAGCTTTCTAAATTTTAACTTTTCTCATTAATTTCTCTGATATAACCAATTTACATATACAAACATACTTATGAAAAATCTGTACTCTTCTCAGAAAACTAATTTCACATTACATAAATATACTGATTTTCAGCTAGTCCATTTGTTCTGACTGTGATAAAATTAAATGTCAGTGTTTCGTGATGTCCTACAAAAATGGCATTAGCCAAGAGCACAATGAGCATGACTACGCAGTTTCGCTCTTGTTGCCCAAGGGGGAGTACAATGGCACGGTCTCCGCTCACTGCAACCTCTGCCTCCTGGGCTGATGCTCCTGCCTCACCCTCCCAAGTAGTGCCCGCCAACACGCCTGGTTAACTTTTATATATATATATATTTTTTGAGACGAAGTCTCGCTTTGTCGCCCAGACTGGAGTGCAGTGGCACCATCTCAGCTCACTGCGAGCTCCACCTCCCGGGTTCACGCCATTCTCCTGCCTCAGCCTCCAAGTAGCTGGGACGACAGGTGCGCACCACCACGCCCGGCTAATTTTTTGTATTTTTAGTAGAGACGGGGTTTCACCGTGTTAGCCAGGATGGTCTCGATCTCCTGACCTCGTGATCCGCCCACCTCGGCCTCCCAAAGTGCTGGGATTACAGGCGTGAGCCACCACGCCCGGCAATTCTTATATTTTTTAGTAAAGACAGGGTTTCACGATGTTGGCCAGGCTGGTCTCCAACTCCTGACCGCAGGTGAACTACCCACCTTGGCCTCCCTAAGTGCTGGGATTACAGGCTGTGAGCCACTGTGCCTGGCCCGAGCAAGACTTCTAGCACGTAATAACTGTTTCAGGTGAAAGCATTAAACAAAGAAATCCTCTGTGTCTATGTCACCTACGTTTGTGTATCATTTAGACAGATGTTCTAATGGAAACATGAGTGAGTTTAAGGTGAAAACCACATCTCCAGAATGAAACTGAGGGCAGACCACTGTGTAAAAGGGTGGGAGGAAGAGCAGATACCCCAAAGGAGATTTTTTGGAGACAGAGTCTCGCTCTGTCTCCCAGGCTGGAGTGCAGCGGTGCGATCTCGACTCATTGCAAACTCTGCCTTCCAGGTTCAAGCAATGCTCCTGCCTCAGCCTCTTGAGTAACTGGACTACAGCCGCCCGCCACTATGCCTGGCTAATTTTTTGTATTTTAGTAGAGACGGAGTTTCACCGTGTTGCCCAGGTTGGTCTCAAACTCCTGGGCTCAGGCAGTCCGCCCGCCTCGGCCTCCCAAAGTGCTAGGATCACAGGTGTGCGCCACCACGCCCAGCTTTCCAAAGGAGATTTCTCCAGAATTTTCCAGAAAAAGGAAAAGCAACCTAAGGAAGAAAACCATTTTGGGCAGGGAGTGAGGAAGGAAGGAAACAAGCCTAGCACAGTGTTAAATTCTTCATAAACATTATCATACTCAAGCCCAAAACAACCCTGAGTGATATCGGTAATATAATTTAAGAGCTGAAACTGAGGGTCAGAAAACTTAAATTATCTACCGAAGTTCACTCACACAGGGAGTGGTAGATTAGAAACTGGATAGTTCAAACTCCCAAAGTCCACGAAGTTTTCCTTCCAATGAGTAGATGAAGTTGATGTTGGTAAACTACGCTATTTCATTATTTCAGAATAAACGCCAGATTGAAATTAAAATTGGAGGGGGGATAAAGTATTAGACAGCAAGATATAAATAACATGAACTAAATGACAGAGGAAACAGGAGAAATGTCCCAATATAGATTTCAAATAAAGTTGTTTGCCTGATGACTTATGATTCAAAAAAGACCAAGTTAACTAATTTTTCTGATATACACGCATTTGACCGTACTTTTACAAATTATCCTACTGCATAATACGAACAAGTACCTAGAGCTCTAAATCAATGCTTTTAACATTTTCAATCATAAAATACTTCATTAAGACCAAAATACAGTCTTGGCCCACCGGCTACAGATAATCTTGACCCAGATTAATAGAACTCTGGAGACTATCAAAATGTCATCTCTTTAAAATAAAAACTGGAAACGATTTATTTATATTTGAAACAGAAGTACATTGTTTTAATCCAGTGACTTCCAAAACTACAGACATAGAGCCCCTGCAGGCCACGGGACCCATCAGTTCATGAACTATACAAGCCCTATCTAATAATATTCAAAAGTGTAGAGATGCCATTCATCAATGAAATGCATATTCACTGCAAAGTATTAGTTCATGAGAGCTTTCTGAAATATGTTTTCTTTTTTTTTTTTTTTTTTTTTGAGACAGAGTCTCGCTTTGTCACCCAGACTGGAGTGCAGTGGCTGGATCGCAGCTCACTGCAAGCTCCGCCTCCCGGGTTTACGCCATTCTCCTGCCTCAGCCTCCCATGTAGCTGGGACTACAGGCGCCCACCACCTCGCCCGGCTAGTTTTTTTTTTTTTTTTTTTGTATTTTTATTAGAGACGGGGTTTCACTGTGTTAGCCAGGATCGTCTCGATCTCCTGACCTCGTGATCCGCCCATCTTGGGCTCCCAAAGTGCTGGGATTACAGGCTTGAGCCACAGCGCCCAGCCTGAAATATGTTTTCTTAACAATGACCATTTAAGTACAAAAAAATTTTACTGAGAAACTTCTTGATGTTCATGTAAGAAAAATAGCATTGGTTACAAATAACTATCAGTGACCAGCTTAGAACTCACTCATAGGAATCACAATTTGACTTAGCCATTCCAAAATGTGTATGTATATATACGAAAATATGTTGTACACCATATAGATAATTTTTACTGGTCAATTAAAATAAATAACAATTTAAGACCCTCTAATCTGATGAATGACCTGGGAATAACAATGTCTGTAAAAGACACTGTCTTTTACAAGCTATTAATGAAAGAGATTTTAATCTTAATATACATCTTATACATAAATGGAATACTAGGGATCATTTCTCAGCCAAACAGGCACAAATTCTCTATTTGTTCTTTTTTTGCAGGGTGAAGGAGGAAAAAGGGATAGAGAGAGAACATCTATCCCATTCTCTAACTCCATTAGGCAAAACCCTTAGTATTTAATCATATTTCCACTCTGAAACTATTACAGACTCACAGAATTTTGGTGCTCAAGCTGAGAGCCCTTAAAAACATATTAGCCAATCTCCTCCTCATTCTACCAATAAGACCTGTTCACAAGAGGAAAAACATTTTCACTCTGAAGCCACAAAGCACAATATAAATGCTAAATACTGTGAGGTACGAGAGAACTGTGCTAGTGTGTCTACAAAGCAGTTCATAGACCTCAGATAACATTTACCATGGAGCAGTCTAACAAACCCAAGTTACTAACCACAGAAGGTCTCTCTCTCTCAAACAATGGACCAAAAAAAGAGTTCAATTTTTATGATAAATACATTTGAAAGCTGGGTGTGGTGACTCACACCTATAATCCGAGCACTTTGGGAGGCTAAGGAAGGAGGATCACTTCAGTCCAGAAGTTTGAAACCAGCCTGGGCAACAAAGGGAGACCCTGTTTTTCTTTTTTTTTTTTTTTGAGACGGAGTCTTGCTCTGTCGCCCAGGCTGGAGTGCAGTGGCGCGATCTCAGTTCACTGCACCCTCTGCCTCCCAGGCTCAAGCAATTCTCCTGCCTCATCCTCCCAAGTGGCTGGGACTACAGGCCCACACCACCATGCCCAGCCAATTTTTGTACTTCTAGTAGAGACGGGGTTTCACCGTGTTGGCCAGGATGGTCTCGATCTACTGACCTCATGATCCGCCCGCCTCAGCCTCCCAAAGTGCTGGGATTACAAGCATAAGTCACCATGCCCGGCTGAGACCCTGTTTCTTAAAAATAAATTAAAAATAATAAAAATTTTAAAATGCTGGGCACGGTGGCTCACCTGAGGTCATGAGTTTGAGACTATCCTGGCCAACATGGTAAAACCCCGTCTCCTCTAAAAATACAAAAAATAGCCAGGCGTGGTGGTGGGCACCTGTAATCCCACCATTTCAGGAGGCTGAGGCAGGAGAATCACTTGAACCTGGGAGGCGGAGGTTGCAGTGAGCCAAGATCACACCACTGCACTCCAGGCTGGGTGACAGAGCGAGACTCCGTCTCAAAAAAATAACTAAAAACAAACCTCGAAAAATTAGCTGGGTGCAGTGACATGTGGCTGTGGCCCCAGCTACCTGGAAGGCTGAGACAAGAGGATCGCTTGAGCCTAGTAGGTTGAAGCTGCAGTGAGGCATGTTCATGGCACTGCATTCCAGGCTGGGTGACAGAGTGAGACCCTGTGCCCCCAAAATGAAAAATAAACAAATGCATTTGAAAACATGACCTATTTCAAAATAGTACACCTCTGAAAACTTCTATGATAAATAAGACACAAAGCTACAGCAGCAGAGAAAAACTAAGAGCTAGTTTTAGCAGGAAGAGAACACTGAGAAACAATAGCCAACCAGAAGAATGAAAGGATACAGTTCCCATTCAGAATACCAACACAGAAAGTTACCAGGGGGGACAAGGTTCCTCTTGCTCAGACCTACAAGGAATCTCCTCCACAGCTCTGAGCAGACATGAGGGATACATCCACAACAGCAGTAGCACACCACAGTGGCCGAGGAGATTATGGAGTTGGACAAAATACCTAGGTTCAAATACTGGCTGCACTGCCCACTAGTAGTATGATATGGTCAAGTGAGAACCTCTCTCAGTTTCCTCATCTTAAAATAATACAAATAGAACTTCCTTCATAGGATTGCTGCGTCACGTAAATGTGATAATACCAGGAATAAGTAAATGTTAACTACTAGCTAGCTACTATCATTTTTATATATATTAGTATTTCATCCAAAAAAGATGTTTACTCCCACATCACTGATTCAGCACTTTATTCCCCAGAATACAAACTTTGTTAGCAATCCATTAAATAATTAACTTTCATACTAGTCTTTGGGTTTTTTTGTTTGTTTTTTTTGAGATGGAGTCTCGTTCCGCCACCCAAGCTGGAGTGCAATGGCACCATCTCGGCTCACTGCAACCTTGAATATGCCCGGCCAGGTTCAAGCGATTCTCCTGCCTCAGACTCCAGAGTAGCTGGTATTACAGGCACATGCCACCACGCCCAGCTAATTTTCTTGTATTTTTAGTAGAGACGGGTTTTACCATGTTGGCCAGGCTGGTCTGAAACTCCTGACCTCAAGTGATCCATCCGCCTCAGCCTCCCACAGTGCTGGGATTACAAGCGTGAGCCACCATGCCCTGCCCATATTAATTATATAAATACTAGTCCCTTTTTATCTAGAACTGTTACTGCTACACATCCAACTTGACCAATCAGTTATTAAATCTAGAACAAACTGGTGGACATTTTTAAATGTGCACAGATAGTATCACTTAGCAAATATCTTCACCTTAGCTAATAACAAAAAGGATTTTTTTCTCCTTTGAGTGCTAAGCATGTCTGATTCAAGATTCAGCTTTATCTGTGTTTTTATGCAGCTGTGATATGACTGATATTTAGTTTAAGAATTTTAAGATAACGGGGTCGGGCACGGTGGCTCACGCCTGTGATCCCAGCACTTTGGAGGCCGAGGTGGGCAGATCACCTGAGGTCGGGAGTTTGAGACCAGCCTGACCAAATGGAGAAACCCCATCTCTACTAGAAATACAAAATTAGCCAGGTGTGGTGGCGGATGCCTGTAATAGCAGCTACTTGGGAGGCTGAGGCAGGAGAATCACTTAAACCTGGGAGGCAGAGGTTACAGTGAGCCGAGATCATGATACTGCACTTCAGCCTGGGCAGCAAAAGTGAAATTCTGTTTCCAAAAAAAAAAAAAGAATTTTAGGATAATGATCCAGTTAAGAGATGCAGTTCATCAATATATATTAAGTGTCTACTGTGTGCAGTAGACTCTTAAGACCATCAGGAGAAAGAAACAGCTGTTACAAATAAGTTAGTTTACAAGAATTTCCTTTACCTAAAAGAATGTAATCTGGTCTGGGCACAGTGGCTCATGCCTGTAATCCCAGCAATTTGGGAGGGCAAAATGGGCAGATCACCTGAGGTCAGGAGTTCAAGACCTGACCAGCCTGTCAACATGGTGAAACCCCATCTCCACTAAAAATACAAAAAGTAGCCAGCCGTGGTGGCGTGCGCCTGTAATGAGGCTGAGGCAGGAGAATCACCAGAACCCAGGGGGTGAAGGTTGCAGTGAGCCGAGATTGCGCCAGTGCACTCCAGCCTGGGCGACAGAGTGGGACTCCATCTCAAAACAACAAACAGCCAGGCATGGTGGCTCACGCCTGTAATCCTAGCACTTTGGGAGGCTGAGGCAGGCAGATCACGAGGGCAAGAGATTGAGACCATCCTGGCCAACATGATGAAACTCCATCTCTACGAAAAATACAAAAACTAGCTGGGCATGGTGGCGGGTGCCTGTAGTCCCAGCTACTCGGGAGGCTGAGGCAGGAGAATCGCCTGAACCCGGAAGGTGGAGGTTACAGTGAGCTGAGGTCGCGCCACGGCACTCCAACCTGGCAAAAGAGCGAGACTCCATCTCAAAAACAAACAAAACAAAAAAAACAAAGAATGCAACGTATACTTTTCAACACCTGCCCTTCACAGGACCTTGCTTGGTCAAGTACCCCACTGCAAAACCTGCAGGAAGAAGATACTTACAAAGGAATGTGCAAATTATATACAAAGCCACAAAAGTCCCTTACAAAAGCAATACACAAATAATTGAGTTGGGGGGAATTAAACAACTTTCTTGATTATCACTAGTCAAATTCAGACGATCAATTGTCTTGATTCTCACTATAGGCTGAGCTTCCCGTATATGAAACTTGGAACCAGAAGTGACCCAGGGTTTTTTGTATTTTGGAATACCTGCACATACATAATGAGGTATCTTAGAGATGGAACCCAAATATAAACACAAAATACACTAATGCTTCATATACACCTGATACACATAGCCTGAAGATAATTTTATACAATACCTTAAAACGTAAACAATGCCGGGCGCGGTGGCTCAAGCCTGTAATCCCAGCGCTTTGGGAGGCTGAGACGGGCGGATCACAAGGTCAGGAGATCGAGACCATCCTGGTGAACACGGTGAAACCCCATCTCTACTAAAAAATACAAAAAACTAGCTGGGCGAGGTGGCGGGCGCCTGTAGTCCCAGCTACTCAGGAGGCTGAGGCGGGAGAATGGTGTGAACCCAGGAGGCAGAGCTTGCAGTGAGCTGAGATCCGGCCACTGCACTCCAGCCTGGGCGACAGAGCGAGACTCCGTCTCAAAAAAAAAAAAAACGTAAACAAGTGTTGACTGCATTTTGGACTGTGATCACTAATGTGTGAGGTCAAGAGTGGAATTTCCCACTTGTGGCATCATGTCAGTGCTGCAAGTTTCAGATTTTGAACATCTCAGATTTTGAATATTCAGATTAGGGATGCTCAACCCATGTGTGGCTAGGCTTTTTTCTTTTAACCCTCAAGACAACCGTGAGTATCAAATGCTAACCCATTATCTCTTTGTCACATTTAAGAAACTAAGGCTTAGTAAAACGAAATACAACAAAGTAACAAGAAAGTGAGCTTGGAATAGAACTACAAATTCAAAAGGTCTGACACCACAGTCACTCCAAGATCCTGTACTCCCAACCCTGTTCCAGTACTTTTCAAACTACTGATCACAACACATTAGCAGGTTGTCAAATCAATTTAGTGTTTTGTTTTGTTTTTTTGAGACAGAGTCTCGCTCTGTCACCCAGGCTGGAGTGCAGTAGCGAGATCTTGGCTCACTGCAAGCTCTGCTTCCCGGGTTCAAGTGAGTCTCCTGCCTTAGCCTGCTAAGTAGCTGAGACTATAGGCGCCCACCACCATGCCCGGCTAATTTTTTTGTATTTTTAGTAGAGACAGGGTTTCACTGGGTTAGCCAGGATGGTCTCGATCTCCCGACCTCGTGATCAGCCCGCCTCGGCCTCCCAAAGTGTCGGGATTACAGGCATGAGCCACTGCGCCCAGTCTACTGTATCAGCATCTTAAAATATCTCAGGATAGGCCGAGTGCAGTGGCTCACTCCTGTAATCCCAGCACTTTGGGAGGCCAAGACGAGGTCACTTGAAGCCAGGAGTTTGAGACCAGCCTGGCCAACACATACACTGGTCAACGTATACATATACGTCTTTACTACATACACAAAAAAATTAGCTGGGCGTGGTGGTATACCTGTAATCCCAGTTACTTGAAATGCTGAGGTGGGAGAATCACTTGAACCCAGGAGGCAGAGGTTGCGGTGAGCCAAGATTGCACTCCTGCACTCCAGACTGGGCAACAGAGCGAGACTCCGTCTCAAAAAACACACATATATGTGTATATATATACTAGGTCACAATGCAAACCACATTTCTTACTGCGGGATGCAATAAAAATATTTGAAAACCATGGCTCTAATCTATATAGTGCTTCCCAATAAATAAGTTAATTTGATATGTTTCATACTGTATCTTATTTGTAAAACAGAATTCCTGATCTTCAAGAGCCCATCTTTTCCATTTAAGGAAATTTCAGTGGAATCTCTAAGGTTTTCTTATTACTTGGTGAGTTCAAGCCACAACAAATTGGATCTGTCAATCAGCACATAAAAACAAAGACAACTGCAAAAACTTTAGGATTACATCATTTTAGACAGTTATTAATTGGTGTTTAATGCAAAAGTAATTACTCTTAAAAATTATCTTTGGCCAGGCATGGTGGCTCAAGCCTGTAATCCCAGCAGTTTGGGAGGCCAAGCCAGTTGGTCACCTGAGGTCAGGAGTTTGACACCAGCCTGGCCAACATGGTGAAACCCCATCTCTACTGAAAATACAAAAAAAATTAGTCAGGTGTAGTGGTGGATGCCTGTTAATCCCAGCTACTTGGGAGGCTGAGGCAGGAGAATTCCTTGAACCTGGGATGCGGAGCTTGCAGGTGAGCCAAGGTTGCGCCATTGCACTCCAGCCTGGGTGACAAGAGAGAAACACCGTCTCAAAAAAAAAAAAAAAAAAAAAGGCAAAGCATGGGAACCTACAGAGCCTCATGGTATGTGCGGTTACTCAGTAAGTCTAGTCCTGAGTGTTCTCCATCTTCACAGGTGGTAAGTCACAAATCAAAGCTCAATTTAGATGCTAAAAAATGCCCAAACATATCTGTAGCTAAACTCTTTGAGACAAACCACTTTTTTTTTTCTTTTGAGACAGAGTCTCGCTGTGTCACCAAAGCTGGAGTGCAGTGGCCGAATCTCAGCTCACTGCAACCTCTGCCTCTCGGGTTCAAGTGATTCTCCTGCCTCAGCCTCCTGAGTAGCTGGGATTACAGGCGCAGGTCACCACACCCATCTAACTTTTTGTATTTTTAACAGACAGGGGTTGTTAGCCAGGATGGTCTGGATCTCCTGATCTCGTGATCCACCAGTCTTAGCCCCCCAAAGTACCGGGATTACAGGCATGCACCACTGCGCTCGGTCGAGGCAAACCGCTTTTTAAAGCATAAAATGAATCTGCACGCTGCCCCTTTTTAAATAGTACTTTCAGCAAGGCACTTAAAACATACAGGCTGGGCACAGTGGCTCATGCCTGTAATCTCAACACTTGGGGAGGCCAACGCGGACAGACCACCAGATCAGATCGAGACCATTCTGGCCATCATGGTGAAGTCCCGTCCCTATTAAAAATACAAAAATTGGCCAGGCGCAGAGACTCACGCCTAAAATCCCAGCACTTTGGGAGGCTGAGGCAGGCAGATCACAAGGTCAAGAGATTGAAACCATCCTGGCCAAAATGTGAAAACCTCGTCTCCACTAAAAATACAAAAATTAGGCCGGGCGCGGTGGCTCACGCCTGTAATCCCAGCACTTTGAGAGGCCAAGGCGGGTGGATCACGAGGTCAGGAGATCAAGACCATCCTGGCTAACATTGTGAAACCCTGTCTCTACTAAAAGCACAAAAAATTAGCCAGGCGTGGTGGCAGGCGTCTGTAGTCCCAGCTACTCAGGAGGTTGAGGTGGGAGAATGGTGTGAACCCAGGAGGCGGAGCTTACAGTGAGATGAGATAGCGCCACTGCACTCCAGCCTGGACAACAGAGTGAGACTCTGTCTCAAAAACAAAAAACAGCCAGGTGCGGTGGCTCACGTCTGTAATCCCAGCACTTTGGGAGGCTGAGGCAGGCGGATCACGAGGTCAGGAGATTGAGACCATCCTGGCGAATACGGTGAAATCCCGTCTCTACTAAAAATACAAAAAAATTAGCCGGGCGCGCTGGCAGGTGCCTGTAGTCCCAGCTTCTAGGGAGGCTGAGGCAGGAGAATGGCATGAACCCGGGAGGCGGCGGAGCTTGCAGTGAGTGGAGATCGCGCCACTGTACTCCAACCTGGGCGACAGAGCGAGACTCCGTCTCAAAACAAACAAACAAAAAAACCAAAAAACAAAACTTAGCCGGGTATGGTGGCGCACACCTGTAATCCCAGCTACTTGGGGGGCTAAGGCAGGAGAATAGCTTGAACCTGGGTGGCGGAGGCTGCAGTGAGCAGAGATCACACCACTGCACTCCAGCCTGGGCAACAGAGCAAGACTCTGTCTCAAAAAAATAAAAAATAAAAAATTTTTAAAAAGGCTGGGCGCGCGGCTCACGCCTGTAATCCCACTTTGGGAGGCCGAGGTGGGTGGATCACCTCAGGTCGGGAATTCAAGAACAGCTTGACCAACGTGCAGAAACCCTGTCTCTACTAAAAATAGGAAATTAGCCAGGCATGGTGGCTCATGCCTGTAATCCCAGCTACTCAGGAGGCTGAGGCAGGAGAATCGCTTGAACCCAGGAGGCGGAGGTTGCGGTGAGCCGAGATCACACCGCTGCACTCCACCCTGGTGATAGAGCGACGCAGTCGGAGAAAAAATTACAAAATTGCCTGACATATAACCGCATTCAATGAATGAATGAATAGTAGGCCACTAACTCAGTCTCTCCCCTTTAGCAACTAAAGTTAAGTTTTATTTAAGATTCTGAGGCCAGGCGCGGTGGCTCACACTTGTAATCCCAGCACTCTAGGAGGCCAAGGCAGGTGGATCACCAGGTCAGGAGTTTGAGACCAGCCTGGTCAATATGGTGAAACCCCGTCTCTATTAAAAATACGAAAATTAGCCGGGCATGGTGGCACACGCCTGTAGTCCCAGCTACTGGGGAGGCTGAGGCAGGAGAATCGCTTAAACGCGGGAGGCGGAGGCTGCAGTGAGCCAAGGCTGTGACACTGCACTCCAGCCTGGGAGACACAGCGAGACTCCACCTCAAAAAAAAAAAAAAAGATTCTGATGGGGGGCCAAGGGCGGTAGCTCATAGCTGTAATCCTAGCACTCTGGGAGACAGAGGTGAGAGGATCACTTGAGGTCACTAGTGTGAGATCAGCCTGGCCAACAAGGTGAAACTCCTTTCTGCCAAATATATAAAAAAAAAATTAGCCAGGTGTGGTGGTGCATGCCTGCAATCCCAACTACTAGGGAGACTGAGGCAGGAAAATCGTTTGAACCCGGGAGGCAGAGGTTGCGGTGAGCCGAGTTCGTACCACTGCCTTCCTGTCTGGGTAACAAAGTGAGACTCCATCTCAAAAAAAAAAAAAAAGATTCTGAAGGGGCCAGACACTATGGCTCATGACTGTAATCCCACCACTTCGGGAAGCGGAGGCCTGAGGATTGCTTGAGGCCAGTAGCTGCCTCCCAACATGGTGAGACCCCTGCCTCTCTATAAAAAAATTTAAAAAATCAGCTGCTGTAGTGGTGCACATCTGTAGTCCCAGCTACTCCGGAGGCTGAAGTGGGACGATCGCTTGAGCCCAAGAGTTCAAGCTGCAGTGAGCTATGACCAGGTCACTGCACTCTAGCTTGAGCAACAGAGGGGACCCTGTCTCAAAAATTAAAAAATAACATAAATATTATAAAGCCAATTATATGGAACTTGGAATGGAATATAAAATGCAGAAGCCAGAGGAAAAAAGTAAAGTCGTCTCCCATAGGAAAAATTTTGGAAACAACTTCTGTAAAAGATGAGAGAAAATGTTCCCTTTCTTGCAAAATTAATGTCCCACTTAAGTCACCAGTAGGAAATTCTGCTATTTTCTGTTCAACGATAGCTTTCCCCACGCTTACGAAAACCAATTCTGATTGCTAGAAAATATGGTGGAAAATAGAATCCCTCTGTACTGTCACCTCACAGAATTGTCTGCAAGTGTTAAGTCAATTCCTGCCGGGGCACTCTGGATTTGACAGCTCTCTGTACCCTCCTGGCTGACTGACTCTTTAGAAGCCATATTCCATGCCTAATTCTGGCTGTCTGGAATATATGAAACATTTAACTCAACATAAAATGATAATAGCCAACTTTCAAAGGTCAAAGGGGACCAGTTTATAACCTTCCCTCAACACGTGTTCAGTACAAACTTCCGGGTGCACTTACAATTGGCTGCGCAATTCAATGGATAAAAACGTTGCTTTATTTGTCTCTCATTTTCTGGCCCGTTCTTTTCCCACGTTTCTCAACCAGCGACTCCCCAAAACAAAAGCCTCCCACAGTAAACGGAGCACTCACATAAAAAGAGCTTCTCTGTGCGAGGATCAAGTTAGTGGTCCGCAAACAGTAACCAAACAGAAGCACAAAGCAAGGGTGGGAAGGGGAGGAGCTAGATGCCACGGTAAGGAAAGAAACAATCAGAAGGGTTTAGGAACATCCAAATCTCCTCAGCGGTTAAACCGAACCCAAGCCACTTCTGGGAAACCACCGGTATCCACTGCTTTGGGGAACTCTGGATGCTCGTTATACCAAACGCTCTCAAAGTAAGCAAATTCCCAACTGCCGTTCCCCTCCGTGTGTATTCTTAGAGACGGTCTGGGAGGTGAGCTCGCCCGCCGAGGCAGAACTACGCGAGTCGCCGGGAGAGGCGTGAAGGGAGCCTGCACGTGTCCACCGCGGCTTCCTTACCGCCCCAAGAGTGGGGCATGCACGAGACCGCCACTGTGGGGTTCAGATTTAGGAAGGACGACCCTGTCGCCTGCCTCCCTCGCCCAGAGCCGGGAGCAACGCTGGGGCAGGAGAGAGGACTTGGGAAGGATGTGAACCTTACTTTCCTCGCGGGTCCGGGACCCGCAGCCCCCGGGTTGTGAGGCGGAAGCCAAAGGGGCGAACCCAGTGGAGTCAGCATGCACGGACCCTGCCCCGCGGTCCAAGGGGGGTGCCTCCGGCCCGGGACAGCGGGGCTCCCCGGAGCCCGAAAGCCCCTTGAGCGGCGACAGCAGGGCCCTGCGCTGACAAGCGGAGGAAGCGGGTACAACGGCGCCGCCGCCGGGACCAAGCCCCGAGGGCCCCGGAGCGCGCGGCAGCGGGGGGCGGCGAGCGGCGAGGGAGGCCCCAAGCCGGGGCGAGGTGTCTGTCCCCCCAGCCTGGCCCCGCACGGCCCCCCGAGGAGGGTGGGAGTGGGAGGCTGTCCGGGAGGGGGAGTGTGGAAGGAGAAAAGGGCCAAGGGAAGGACTTACTTTCCCCGCGGGACCCGGCGCCAGGACAGCTCCTCCCGGGAGGTGCGAGTTTGAAGGACCGGAGGCGACTGGAGCGGAGGCGGCGGTGGCGGCGGCAGCAGCGGCGTCCGGCTCTGCCTACCTCCCCGCCGCCATCTTGACGCCCCTCCCCCAGCCCCCCCGCCCCGCCGGGAGGGGCGGGGGAGGGGCAACGGATGAGGCGCCGCGCGCACGCAGCGCCTTCACGTGACTTCCTCCCTCCTCCCCCACCCGCTTCTCTGCGCCTCTCTCCGCCCCACCTCCCTCCTAGGTGAAAGAAAATGATTCCCCCCCATCTTGACCACCCCCCAGGTTTCGCCGCCAAAAACAGACTCCGCCGGCTCTCCTCGGCCCGGTACCAGTTGTTGGATCCAAGAGAATTCCGGAACCCAAACGATCCATTACCGCGGCTCTGGGGTGGGCGAGGGGTGAGGGGGCCGGGTTTCCGAGAAGGGGGAGGGGGGAAGGCGAAGGCCACCTAGGAGAGTCACATGACTACTGTTTCCGCCGGCGCTCACGGAGAGCTCGCGGTAATTCTGTTTCTCCGCCCTTTTTTCCCCGCGGCCTGTCGGGAAGAAGGTCCCCGTGCCAGGGCTACCGGGAGGTCGGCCGGAGGGCCGCGCGCATGCGCCCCGCGCCTGCTTTCAAACGGGCTAGGAAGGGCCTGGAGCTATTTTCAGAACCTGCTAGGGTGGGGAGCTACGGCCCAGGAAGTTACCTAGCAGCGTTTCTGTCACTTGGAAAATCTCTTCGTTACCTAGTTAGTCCTAGAAACAAAATGTTTGCATATTCATTGCTTGTTAAGCTCGCTGAAAGCACTTTTTTGGCAGTAAAACCGCAAGTAACCCGAAGCCCTCGGCATGTCCACGGCTAGAATCAGAGCCTAAGGCGTGTGAGCTCGGCCATCCCACGCCTGTCTTCTCACCCGCAAGCCCAACACACCGGGGCTCCCAGTTAATGAATACTGAAGTGTAGGGCTGTCCCCACCGCTTCTTACTTCCTTGTCTTCATCTTTCGTTTTTATTAAGCTACCTAACGCAATAAACATATTACCTTGTTGGTAACCCTTTTGTAAAGTCACTCTGAAAGTGCTGTTTGACTCCGTTGCTTGGGTAATAAGCACGCCTGGGTGATTCTTGCCCCCTACTGGCTGCACATCCTACAAGCCTTGTGCTGAAAGCAAACCAAGTAGCTCGAACAGTTGGAGGTTACAGTGTGAACTCTTCCAGAGACAGTATTCGGGAGTGAAAGGAAAAAGTAGGCACAGAAAGAATAGGAAACTTTAGTGTATGTACACATAAATATGTATTATATATCTATGTATACGTTTATAAGTATTTTTAAAGTGATGACTAATCGCTTTACTAATCACATTATTTCAGTTAATCCTCTCACACACATAGGAAAAAACCTATAAAGACAAAAATATTTTAGACCGGGTGCAGTGGCTCACGCTTGTAATCCCAGCACTTTGGGAGGCCGAGGTGGGTGGACCACCTGAGGTCAGGAGTTCGAGACCAGCCTGGCCAACATGGTGAAACCCCATCTCTGCTAAAAATACAAAATGTAGCCGGGCGTGGTGGCGGGCACCTGTAATCCCAGCTACTCAGGAGGCTGAGGCAGGAGAATCGCTTGAACCCAGTAGGCGAAAGTTGCAGTGAGCCGAGATCGTGCCATTGCACTCCAGCCTGGGCGACAGAGCGAGAATCCGTCTAAAAAACAAACAGACAAAAAAAACTTTAGGCACAGGCCAGGTGTGGCGGCTCACGCCTCTAATCCCAACACTTTAGGAGGCTGAAACGGGGATCTCAGCCAGCCAGGAGTTTGAGACCAGACTGGGTAACAAAGTATAACCTCATCCCGACAAAAAACTTATTTTATTTTTGTTTTTGTTTTGAGACGGAGCGTCGCTCTGTTGCCCAGGCTGGAGTGCAGTGGCACAATCTCTGCTAACTGCAAGCTCCACCTCCCAGGTTCACGCCATTCTCCTGCCTCAGCCTCCCGAGTAGCTGGGACTACAGGCGCCCACCACCACGCCCGGCTAATTTTTTATATTTTTAGTAAAGACGGGGTTTCACCATCTTAGCCAGGATGGTTGCCATCTACCTCGTGATCCGCCTGTCTCGGCCTCCCAAAGTGCTGGGATTACAGGCATGAAACACCACGCCCAGCCTCGACAAAAAAGGTCTCACTCTATGTGAGATAGGTCTCACTCTATCTCACCCAGGCTGGAGTGCAGTGGTACGATCTCGGCTCACTGCAGCCTCTGCTTCCCAGGTTCAAGCAATTCTCCTGTCCCAGCCTCCGGAGTAGTTGGGACTACAAGCGTGTGCCACCACACCCAGCTAGTTTTGTATTTTCAGTAGAGATGGGGTTTCACCATATTGGCCAGGCTGGTCTCAAACTCCTGACCTCAGGTGATCCACTTGCCTCAGCCTCCCAAAGTGCTGGTAGTACAGGCATGAGCCACCGCGCCTGGCAAAACTCTGTCTGAAAAAAAAAAAAAAAATTTCTTAGGCTTGCAACTGACAGTGATGTTACACACATTCTATTGGTTAACAAGGCAGCCAAATTTGACTCAGGAAAAACAACACAAGGGTATGACTAGTGGGAAGTGTAGTTCACTGGAGGCCACCAAAGTAAATCATAGGGAATTTTGAGGGTGAGGGACCTTGGGGGGACCTTTGGGACATCCAAGTGGAGATACTTAGGAAGCAATTGAATTCTACAGCTTGGGGATCCAGATGGAGATTAACGTGAGATAAGATAAAACTATACTAGGAGAGGCTGGGCATGGTGGTTCACACCTGTAATCCAGGCACTTTGGGAGGCAAAGGTGCGTGGATCACCTGAGGTCAGGAGTTCAAGACCAGCCTTGCCAACATGGTGAAACCCTGTCTCTACTGAAAATACAAAAATTAGCCAGGTGTGGTGGTGGGCACCTGTAATCCCAACTACTTGGGAGGCTACGGTAGGAGAATCACTTGAACCCAGGAGGTGGAGATTGCAATGAGCCGAGATCATGCCACTGCACTCCAGCCTGGGCGACAGAGTGAGACTTTGTCTCAAAAAAAAATAAAAAATAAAAATAAACTAGGAGAGAATGCAGAGAGGAGAGCCAGAAGCAGAGCTGAGGTTCTGTGTCTAAGAAGTGAGAACTAGGCCAAGTGCGGTGGCTCATATCTGTAATCCCAGCACTTTCGGAGGCCAAGGTGGGTGGATCACAAGGTCAGGAGTTCGAGACCAGCCTGGCCAACATGGTGAAACCCTGTCTGTACTAAAAAATACAAAAAATTAGCCGGGCATGGTGGCACGTGCCTGTAATCCCAGCTACTTGGGAAGCTGAGGCAAGAGAATTGCTTGAACACAGATGGCGGAAGTTACGGTGAGTGGAGATGGCGCCATTGCACTCCAACCTGGGCAACAGAGCAAGACTCTGTCTCAACAACAACAACAAAAAAGAAGTGAGCACCAGGCTGGGCGCGGTGGCTCACGCCTGTATCCCAGCACTTTGGGAGGCCAAGACAGGAGGATCACGAGATCAAGAGATTGAAAACATCCTGTCCAACCTGGTGAAATCCCGTCTTTACTAAAAATAACAAAAATCAGCTGGGTGTGGTGGCATGTGCCTGTAATCCCATCTACTCAGGAGGCTGAGGTAGGATAATCACTTCAACCCAGGAGGTGGAGATTGCAGTTAGCCAAGATCACACCACTGCACTCCAGCCTGGTGACAGAGCAAGACTCCTCAAAAAAAAGTGAGCACCCAGTGAGCCTGAGAAAGGTCAATCAGAGAGGTCAAAGCAGAATCAAGGAGAGATTATATCATGGATGCAAGGGAGTAGTCATCCCAGCAACACTTCTTCACCCTGGCAGCTGCACTTCTGTCCAATAGCATCAGCTATACCCAGTTTGCAGTTTTCTGCACACTCGCTGAACTAGCCTTATCATGCCAAATCCTTCCCTAAGACACCAGGAGCAATCACAGCCCCCATAAGGTCACCCTCTAATTCAGAGACACTAGCACCAGCAATGTCTAATGCAGCAGAGAGCACCAGTGTGTGGCTGAAGCCATCTATTGGATTATTCAAGATGGCAAACACTGTGGTAGACAGTTACTGTTTTTGACTGCCCAGAATCTGTGGTTCTTTCTTCAGAGAGCCGCATCTTAGTTTTATCTCCCTCTCTCAAAGTCCACGTGGTTTGGAGAGCGCTAACCATGTCTCATACACATCACTCCAGAATTGAGTGTGCAAGCCAGGTCTAGCTGATTAGAATACTGGATCCACAGCCCTAGTGATGGATTTAGTGCCAGGCCAGTGAGTCACAATTCTAGTACTTTGCATTGAAAATATCAGGGAAAAAGATACTCACTCGCCTCTGATGTTGCTAAGACAGTGTTGGGAAGTTGGGGCAGAGGCCCTGTGGGACAGGAGGCCACGCTGATAATGAGATCAACCCCGAGAACCGCAGGGCAAAGACTTAGGTAGGATGGGGAGGCACTGGAATCTGATGGCATCTGCTGAGTCCTGGGACCCTGTCAAACCTGAAGCGATTTCTAGCCCTGAGCTGTTTTGGTTTTTCGGTTTTCTTTTTTTCTTTTTTCTTTTCTTTTTTTTTTTTTTTTGAGACGGAGTCTCACTTCATTGCTCAGATTGAAGTGCAGTGGCATGATCTCAGCTCACTGCAACCTTCACCTCCTGGGTTTAAGCAATTCTCTGTCTCAGCCTCCCAAGTAGCTGGGACTACAGGCACCTGCCATTATGCCTGGCTAATTTTTGTGTTTTTAGTAGAGATGGGGTTTTATCTTGTTGATCAGGCTGGTCTCGAACTCCTAACCTCAGGTGATCCACCCGCCTCGGCCTCCCAAAGTGCTAGAATTACAGGTGGGAGCCACCGTGCTTGGCCCTGGTTTTCTTTTTTAGAGATAAAGTCTCACTATGTTGCCCAGGCTGGTCTCGAACTCCTGAACTCAAGTGATCCTCCTGCTTTGGCCTCCGAAAGTGCTAGGATTACAGGTGGGAACACCATGCTCAGCCTTAACTTTTTTGATATACGAGTCAATACAAGAAAAAAAAAAGAAAACAAGTCAACACAGGCTGGACTGGGCGCAGTGGCTCATGCCTGTAATCCCAGCACTTTGGGAGGCCAAGGCAGGTGGATCACCTGAGGTCGGGAATTCAAGACCAGCCTAGCCAACATGGTGAAACCCCGTCTCTACTAAAAATACAAAAAATTGGCTGGGCGCAGTGGCTCATGCCTGTAATCCCAGTGCTTTGGGAGGCTGAGGCGGGTGGATCATGAGGTCAGAAGTTCAAGACTAACTTGGCCAAGATGATGAAACCCCCGTCGTTACTAAAAATACAAAAATTAACCAGGTGCAATGGCACGCACCTGTAATCCCAGCTACTCGGGAGGCTAAGGCAGGAGAATCCCTTGAACCCAGCGGGGTGGAGGTTGCAGTGAACCTAGATTGCGCCACTGCACTCCAGCCTGGGTGACATAGTGAGACGCCATTTGAAAAAAAAAAAAAAAAATTAGCCGGGCGTGGTGGTGGGCACCTGTAATCCCAGCTACTGTGAGGCAGGAGAATCACTTGAACCCAGGAGGTGGAAGCTGCTGTGAGTCGAGATCGTGCCCCACCGCACTCCAGCCTGGGCTACAGAGGGAGACTCGGTCTCAAAAAAAAAAAAAAAAAGACAAGAAAAGAAGAAAGAGAGAGAGAGTCAATACAGGCCAGGCACAGTGGCTTACTCCTTTAATCCCACTACTTTGGGAGGCCAAGGCAGGTGGGTCACCTGAGATTAGGAGTTCCAGACCAGCCTGGCCAACATGGCAAAACCCCGTCTCTACTAACAAACCCACACAAAAAAATTAGCTGGGCATGGTGGCAGGCTCCTGTAATCCCAGCTGCTTGGGAGGCCGAGGCAGGAGAATTGCTTGAACCCGGAGGCAGAAGTTGCAGTGAGCTGAGATCGCACCACTGCACTCCAGCCTAGGCAACAGAGGGAGACTCAGTCTCAAAAAAAAAAAAAAAACCAGGCCAGGGGCTGAGTGCAGTGACTCACGCTGGTAATCCCAGGACACTTTGGGAGGCCAAGACAGGAAGATTCCTTGAGGCCAGGAATTTGAGACCAGCCTGGGCAACATAGTGAGATCCCACCTCTACGAAAATAAAATCAAGAAAATTGGCTGGGCATGGTGGCACACACGTATGGTCCCAACTACTCGGGAGGCTGAGACACAGAATCCCTTGA
This sequence comes from Piliocolobus tephrosceles, assembly GCF_002776525.5. NCBI lineage: Eukaryota > Metazoa > Chordata > Mammalia > Primates > Cercopithecidae > Piliocolobus > Piliocolobus tephrosceles. Next base: position 121,185,048 of record NC_045443.1, read on the forward strand.
GTCCAGGAGGTCGATGCTGCAGTGAACCATCTTTGTGCCACTGCGTGAACTCCAGCCTGGGTGACAGAGTGAAATCCTGAAATCTTGAAAAAATAATAAATAAAAAATCAATACCCTCCCCTATTTTCTTGAATCAGATTTAGTTGAGTTTCCCTTGTTTACAATTCAAAACAATCCGGAACAATACAGATACTAACTGAATTACAATACTGAAAGCTTCAATTATCAATTTAAATTAAGCTTTAAAGGTTTTTACTGGCCCCGATTATCTACGTGTAGGAAAAGATAGGTTAGCCTGTTACTGTGTTATTATAGATAGAAGTAGGTTTAAGAGACTCCATTCGGCTCTCTCTCGTTTCCACCTAGCGAGAAGCACCCACAGGTGTGGAGGGGCAGGCCACCCCTTCATCTACGTTTTTTGAGTATGGACTGATACGAACTCAAGTTGTGCCAAGAAAGTAGGCATTCCCACTGTCTGTTGTCTGTTGCCCAGGCTGAGCTGGAGCGCAGTGGCACAATCATAGCACCTGTAGACCCAACTACTCGACACCCTGCCTCAAAAAAAAAAAAAAAAAAAAAAAAAGAGACCAGCCTGGCCAATATGGTGAAACCTCGTCTGTACATACTAAAAATACAAATATTAGCCAGGTGTAGTGGCATGCACATGTGATCTCAGCTACTCAGGTGACTGAGGCAAGAGTAGCTGAGATCACAAAATCGCTTGAACGCGGGAGGCGGAGGTTGCGATAGGCCGAAATCATGACACCAGGCAACAGAGTGAGACTGTCTCAAAAAAAAAAAAACCAGGGACGATTTTTATGTTTTTATAATGGAAACATTGCTGTTAATGTTTGCAAACTTTCCCTTAAGTCACATTTAAAATATCTAAACATTTTGTTTTGTTTTTTTGAGACAGGATCTTGCTCTGTCACGCAGGCTGGAATAAGTAGTGAGATCATGGCTCACTGCAGCCTTGAACTCAGAGGCTCAAGCAATCCTTTCAACCCCAGCCTCCCGAGTAACTGGGACTACAGGCATGTGCCACCATATCGGGCTAATTTGTAAACTTTTTTTTTTTTCTTTCTGAGACTGAGTCTCACTCTGTCACCCATTCTGGAGTGCAGTGGCATGATCTCAGCACACTGCAACCTCCGCCTCCTGGGCTCAAGTGATTCTCCTGCCTCAGCCTCCTGAATAGCTGGGATTACAGGTGCTTGCCACCATGCCTGGCTAATTTTTTTTTTTTTTTTTTTGACAGTGTCTCACTCCGTCACCCAGGCTGGAGTGCAGTGGTGCGATCTTGGCTCACTTCAACCTCTGCCTCCCAGGTTCAGGCAGTTCTCCTGCCTCAGTGTCCCAAGTAGCTGGAATTACAGGCGTGCGCAGCCACACCCAGCTAATTTTTGTATTTTTAATAGACATGGGGTTTCACCATGTTGGCCAGTCTGGTCTCGAGCTTCTGACGTCAAGTGATCTGCCCACCTCGGCCTCCTAAAACTTTGGGATTACAGGCGTGAGATTGTGCCTGTTCAAATTTGTAAATTTTTTTGTGGAGACAAGGCCTCCCTATGTTACCCAGGCTGATCTTGAATTCCCAGCCTCAAGTGATCCTCCCACTTTAGCTTCCCAAAGCACTGGTATTACAGGTATGAACCACCACATTTGGCCTTAAAATACCTAAATTAGGCTGCGCACAGTGGCTCACGTCTGTAATCACAGCAGTTTGGGAGGCTGAGGCGGGTAGATCACCTGAGGTCCGGAGTTCAAGACCAGCCTGACCAATGTGGAGAAATCCCGTCTCTACTAAAAATACAAAATTACCTGGGCGTGGTGGCACATGCCTGTAATCCCAGCTATTCAGGAGGCTGAGGCAGGAGAATCACTTGAACTCAGGAGGCGAGATTGCGGTGAGCAGAGATCGCGCCACTGCACTCCAACCTGGGCAACAAGAGCAACAATCTGTCTCAAAAAAAAAAAAGAAACCTAAATTATTTTTTTACTAACACTCTTGCTGTGGGTTGCATTATGTCCCCCACAATTTCATATGTTGAAGTCCTGCTGTAACCCCCAGTACCTCAGAACAAGACCTTATTTGGAGGTGTTTTTATAGATCTAGTCAAGCTAAAATGAGGTCATTGGCCTTAATCCAACATAACAGTGTCCTTGTAGAGGGAGAACACTCTGTGAAGATGCAGGCACAGATCTGGGTGATACTTCTACCTTCTACAAGCCAGGGAACGTCCGATTGTCTGCTCAGCACCAGAAGCTGCGGGAGAGGCATGCGAGAGACCACTGCTCACAGCATTCAGGAGGAACCAACCCGCCAACACTTTGATTTTGAACTTCTGGCCCCCAGAACTGTATGACAATACGTTTCTGTGGCTTAAGTCACTTAGTTTGCAGTACTTGGTTACAGTAACCAGCAAATCATACATCTATTAAGAACATCTCCCGGCTGGGCGCGGTGGCTCAAGCCTGTAATCCCAGCACTTTGGGAGGCCGGGACGGGCGGATCACGAGGTCAGGAGATCGAGACCATCCTGACTATCACGGTGAAACCCCGTCTCTACTAAAAAAAAAATACAAAAACTAGCCGGGTGAGGTGGCGGGCGCCTGTAGTCCCAGCTACTCGGGAGGCTGAGGCAGGAGAATGGCGTAAACCCAGGAGGCGGAGCTTGCAGTGAGCTGAGATCCGGCCACTGCACTCCAGCCCGGGCGACAGAGCGAGACTCC
>NC_045443.1:121187880-121189696 GCF_002776525.5 Piliocolobus tephrosceles
CCACCAAAAAAAAAAAAAAAAAAAAAAAAAAAAGGAACATCTCCCAGAACCAAAATGATGATATTCATTCATTCCTTCAGACTCACCTATTGAAGACTAAAAAAAGAAAAAAAAGCCCACACAGGAAAAAATTCAGGAAAACCACATTCTGGGCCGGGTGCCATGGCTTACACCTGTAATCCCAGAATGCTGGGAGGTGGAGGCGGGCAGATCATTTGAGACCAGGACTTAGAGACCAGCTTGGGCAACATGGCAAGACCCTGTCTCTACAAAAACTGCAAAAAATAGCCAGGTGTGGTGGTGTACGCCTGTCACCCCAGCCACTCGGGACGCTGAGGCGGGAGGATCGCTTGAGCTTGGGAGGTTGAGGCTGCAGTGACCTGTGATGGCACCCCCGCACCACAGCCTGGGTAATACCTGTCTCAAAAACAAAAAAACAAAAACAAACTGCCCTTGCTCATCAATAAATACATTTTCCATGTGATTTTATAATAAAATGATAATTTTTATTTCATTTATTTGTGTTTATTTTGAGACAGCATCTCTCTCTGTTGCCCAGGCTAGAGTGAAGTGGCATGATCTCAGCTCACTGCAACCTCTGCCTTCCGGGTTCAAGCAATTCTCCTGTGTCAGACCCGCAAGTAGCTGGGACTACAGGTGTGTGCCACCATGCTCTACTAATTTTTGTATTTTTAGTAGAGACGAGGTTTCACCATGTTAGCCAGGCTGGTCTTAAACTCCTGACCTCAAACGATCCACCTGCCTTGGCCTCTCAAAATGGTGGGATTATAGGTGTGAGCCACCACAGACAGACATAAAATAATTTTTTTTTTTTAGAGACAGAGTTTCGCTCTTGTTGCCCAGACGAGTGCAATGATGCGATCTTGGCTCACCACAACCTCCTCTTCCCGGGTTCAAGTGATTCTCCTGCCTCAGCCTCCTGAGTAGCTGGTATTTTTAGTAGAGACAGGGTTTCTCCATGTTGGTCAGGCTGGTTTCGAACTCCTTAACTCAGGTGATCTGCCCACCTTGGCCTACCAAAGTGCTGAGATTACAGGTGTGAGCTATGGCGCCCAGCCTGATAGTTGTTTTTTTTTTTTTCTTTTTTTTTGTTGTTGTTTGTTTGTTTGTTTTGAGACGGAGTCTCCGTCTGTGCTCAGACTGGAGTGCAGTGGCAGATCTAGGCTCACTGCAACCTCCGCATCCCGGGTTCACGCCATTCTCCTGCCTCAGCCTCCTGAGTAGCTGGGACTACAGGCGCCTGCCACCACGCCTGGCTAATTTTTTTTGTATTTTTTAGTAGAGACGGGGTTTCTACATGTTGGTCAGGCTGGTCTTGAACTCCAGACCTCAGGTGATCCGCCCTCCTCGGCCTCCCAAAGTGCTGGGATTACAGGCGTGAGCCGCTGTGCCTGGCCCCGGCCTGATAATTTTTAAAACTGTAAGGAATTCCCAATATGTTGTACAACTAGTTTAATAATACCTTTCCTTTAAGATAAAATGTGGGGAGAAAAGTAGCTATATCTATTTGACAGAGAAGCAAAAAGCCTCATTGTGCATAAAAGCTATTTGGGGTTGAATGCAGTAGTTCACACTTGTAATTGTAGCACTTTGAGAGGCCAATGTGGGAGTCGGCTTGAATCCAAGAGTTCAAGACAAGCAACATAACATGACCCTGTCTTTTTTTTTTTTTTTTTTCTGAGATGGAGTCTCAAACTTTTGTCACCCAGGCTGAAGTGCAGTGGCATGATGTCAGCTCACTGGGGTTCAAGTGATCATCCTGCCTCAGCCTCCCATGTAGCTGGTATTACAAGCG
>NC_045443.1:121189796-121194403 GCF_002776525.5 Piliocolobus tephrosceles
ATTTTTTTTTTTTTTTGTATTTTTTAGTAGAGACGGGGTTTCACCATGTTAGCCAGGATGGTCTCAGTCTCCTGACCTCATGATCCGCCCACCTCAGTGCTGGGATTACAGGCATGAGCCACCATGCCCAGCCAATTTTTTTGTATTTTTAGTACAGAAAGGGTTTCGCCATGTTTACCAGGGTGATCTTGAACTCCTGATCTGAGGTGATCCACCTGCCTCACCCTCCCAAAGTGCTGAGATCACAGGTGTAAGCCACCACGCCCAGCCCTCATTTTTGTATTTTTAGTAGAGACAGGGTTTCACCATGTTGGACAGGCTAGTCTTGAACTCCTGACCTCAAGTGATCTGCCCACCTCGGCCTCCCAAAGGGCTGGGATAATAGGCGTGAGCTACCGCACCCGGCTGAGACCCTGTCTTTTGTGTCTTTTTTTTTTGAGACAGAATCTCCCTCTGTTGCCCAAGCTGGAGTACAATGGCGTGATCTCGGCTCACTGCAACCTCTGCCTCCTGGGTTCAAGTGATTCTCCTGCCTCAGCCTCCCGAGTAGTTGGGATTACGGGCGCCTGCCACCACGCCTGGCTAATTTGTGTATTTTTAGTAGAGACGGGGGTTTCACCATGTTGGCCAGGCTGGTCTCGAATTCCTGACCTCAGGTGATCTGCCCGCCTCGGCCTCCCAAAGTGCTGCAATTACAGGCGTGAGGCATAGCACCTGGCATATTGTACATACATTATACATATTAATATATGTGTGTATATACAGAAAGGAAATTTTAGGCCAGGCATGGTGGCTCGGGCCTAAAGGAGGTTGGAGAAGCGCTTGAAGCCAGTTCAAGACCAACTTTGGCAACGTAGTGAAACCTGGTCTCTATTAAGACAAAAAAAAAAAAAAAGCTGGGTGCGGTGGCTCACACCTATAATCCCAGCACTTTGGGAGGCCAAGACGGGTGGATCACGAGGTCAGGAGATCGAGACCATCCTGGCTAACACAGTGAAACCCCATCTCTAGTAAAAACACAAAAAAATTAGCCAAGCGTAGTGGTGGGTGCCTGTAGTCCCAGCTACTCGGGAGGCTGAGGCAGGAGAATGGCATGAACCCGGGAAGCGGAGCTTGCAGTGAGCTGAGATCACGCCACTGCACTCCAGCCTGGGCAGCCACTGCACTCCAGCCTGGGCAACTGAGTGAGACTGTCTCAAAAAAAAAAAAAAGAAGAGGCGGGCGCAGTGCCTGACGCCTGTAATCCCAACATTTTGGGAGGCTGAGGCGGGCGGATCACGAGATCAAGAGATAGAGACCATCCTGGCCAACATGGTGAATCCTCATCTCTACTAAAAATACAAAAATTAGCTGGGCATGGTGGAGTGCAGTTATCATCTCAGCTACTCGGGAGGGTGAGGCAGGAGAATCACTTGGACCCGGGAGACGGAGGTTGCAATGTGAGCTGAGATCGTGCCATTGCCCTAGTTTTGCTCTTGTTGCCCAGGCTGGAGTGCAATGGTATGATCTCAGCTCACTGCAACCTCTGCCTCCCGGGTTCAAGCAATTCTCCTGCCTCAGCCTCCCGAGTAGCTGAGACTACATGCATGCGCCACCATGCCTGGCTAATTTTGTATTTTCGATAGAGACAAGGTTTCTCCATGTTGGTCAGGCTGGTCTTGAACTCCTGACCTGAGGTGATCCACCTGCCTCTGCCTCCCAAAGTGCTGGGATTATAGGCGTGAGCCACCATGCCTGGCCATATATATTTTTTGAGTCTCACTTTGTTGTTCAGGCTGGGGCGCAGTGGTGTAATCTCAGCTCGCTGCAACCTCTGCCTCCCAGGTTCAAGCGATTCTTCTGCCTCAGCATCCTAAGTAGCTGGGATTACAGGTGTGCGCCACCATACCCTGCTAATTTTTTTGTGTTTTTCGTAGAGACTGGGTTTCACCATGTTGGCCACGCTGGTCTCGAACTCCCGACCTCAAGTCATATTCCTGCCTGGGCCTCCCAAAGTGCTGGGGTTAGAGGCATGAGCCACCATGCCCAGTGTCGATAATTATAAGAGTAATTATAATGTACTCTTTGCAATAAATTACTATTCAGATTTACAATCTATCAATCTACCCTTTGCTTAAAACCATTTAGTGGCTTCCCATTGGACTGGAGTAAAAATCTAAGTCTTCCTAGGGCCTTTCTGTAAGTCGGCATCCAGTTAGGAAAACAGAGAGAAGTTAAAATAGGAAATTCATTAAACAGGCGACAGAGGACTGAGAAGACAGAAAGGGAACACCGAGGTAATGTAAATAGCAACTAGAGGAAATAGCTACCACCTCCAAAGCTGGAGATGAAAAAAAAACCCAAAAAAAAAAACAAGTTGGGGTTAGCAGAGCTAGCAAAATCGGGGGAAGAGTCCCAGAGAGCTCGTTCTCACCCCTCTAAGAAAGATACACATAGCCAGGCGCCATGGTTCATGCCTGTAATCCCAGCACTTTCAAAGGCCAAGGTGGGCGTATCACTTGAGGTCAGGAGTTTGAGACCAGCCTGACCAACATGCAAAACCCTGTCTCTACTAAAAATACAAAAAACGAGCTTGGTGTAGTGGTGCATGCCGGTAATTCCAGCTATGTGGGAGGCTGAGGCAGGAGAATCATTTGAACCCAGAAGGCAGAGGCTGCAGTGAGCTGAGATTGTGCCACTGCACTCCAGCCCAGGTGACAGAGTGAGGCTCTGTCTCAAAACAAACAAACAAAAAAACAAAGACAGAAAGGAAAAAAGAAAGAGGCATGACCAGATTGATGCTGGGCCTCCCAGAGCCCTGCCTAGTTGGGACTCAAAACTCTGAGGAGGAGTCTGCCGTTAGTGCCTCCACGGGAGCACAAGGAGACTGTTTCTGGGAGTGTGCAAATAACCTGGAGACTGAACCAAATGCTACTGCCAGATGCAGTGTTATTACTGAGGGAACATGCTAGGAGTAGCAAGCAAACAGGCAAGAAAAGTCCCCTCTCTTCCTCCTGCCTCCCAGGCTTCTTGTATCTGCTCTCATTGGAAGAACCTAACATTAACTGAGAACGGGGAATTATGGTTTGCTGCCCTGTATCACAGAACGGGGTAGAAAAGTGGATATTGGCCGGGCGCGGTGGCTCAAGCCTGTAATCCCAGCACTTTGGGAGGCCGAGACGGGCGAATCACGAGGTCAGGAGATCGAGACCATCCTAGCTAACACGGTGAAACCCCGTCTCTACTAAAAAAAAATACAAAAAACTAGCCGGGCGAGGTGGCGGGCGCCTGTAGTCCCAGCTACTCGGGAAGCTGAGGCAGGAGAATGGCGAAAACCCGGGAGGCGGAGCTTGCAGTGAGCTGAGATCCGGCCACTGCACTCCAGCCTGGGCGACAGAGCGAGACTCCGTCTCAAAAAAAAAAAGAAAAAAAAAAAAAAAAAGAAAAGTGGATATTACCCAGGCTGGTCTAAACTCATGAGATCAAGCGATACACCTGCCATGGACTCCCAAAGTGCTGGGATTACAGGCATGAGCCACCGGGCCTGGCCCGCCTTTTTTCCTTATAGCATTAATCACTATTTAAAATGATCTTTTGGGCTGGATGTGGTGGCTTACGCCTGTAATCCTAGCAATTTGGAAGGCCAAGGTAGGCAGATCACTTGTGGTCAGGGGTTTGAGACCAGCCTGGCCAACACTGCAAAACCCCATCTCTGCTAAAAATACAAAAATTAGCCGGGTGTGGTGTCAGGCGCCTGTAATCCCAGCTATCTGGGAGGCTAAGGCAGGAGAATCTCTTGAACCCGGGAGGCACAGGTTGTGGTGAGCCAAGATCCTGCCACTTTACCCCAGCCTGGGCAACAGAGCGAGACTCTGTCTCAAAAAATAAATAAATAGGCCGGGTGCAGTAGCTCATGCCTGTAATCCCAGCACTTTGGGAGGCCAAGGCGGACTGATCACCTGAGGTCAGGAGTTTGAGACCAGCCTGCCAGCCTGACCAACATGGAGAAAACTTGTCTCTACTAAAAACACAAAATTAGCCGGGCATCGTGGTATGCATGCCTGTAATCCCAGCTACTCTGGAGGTTGAGGCAGGAGAATCGCTTGAACCTGAGAGGTGGAGGTCGCAGTAAGCCGAGATTGTACCATTGCACTCCAGCCTGGGCAACAAGAGCGAAACTCTGTCTCAAAAAATAAATAAATAAATAAATACATAAATAAAATAATCTTTTGGATGGGTGTGGTGGCTCACGCCTGTAATCCCAACACTTTGGGAAGCCAAGGCAGGTAGATCATTTGAGGTCAGGAATTCAAGACCAGCCTGGCCAACGTGGTGAAACCCCTTTTCTACTAAAAATATAAAAATATGGCCGGGTGCAGTGGCTCACGCCTGTAAGCCAAGCACTTTGGGAGGCTGAGGCGGGCAGATCACTTGAGGTCAGGAGTTCAAGACTAGCCTGGGAAACATGGTGAAACCCCGTCTGTACTAAAAATACAGAAAAATGGCCGGGTGTTTTGGCACATGCCTATAATCCCAGCTACTTGGGAGGCTGAGGCAGGAGAATTGCTTGAACTTAGGAGGCAGAGGTTGCAGTGAGCCGAGATCATGCCATTGCACTCCAGCCTGGG